>NC_041386.1:330686866-330832401 GCF_002162155.2 Triticum dicoccoides
GGGCGGAGGGGGGTGCGTCGGGGGCGTGGGGCGGTGGGAGTCAGGGGCGTTAGGGGTAGAGGTGGTCGCGGGCGGTGTGGTCGGTGAGGGTCAGGGGCAGTGCCGGTCGGCGGCGGGGCCGACGGGGGCAGGGCGGCGTGGGTGAGTTGAGGGAGAGAGGGAGAGGGGGGAGAGAGAGGGGTGGGCGCTGGGCCGACCGTTTTTTAGTTAGGTTTAATTTCTTTGACATCTGCTAGCAGACAACGAGGAGCGTAGGTAGTGGGGTGGGGCTGGGGGAAACGGCTGTTAGGTTGGCTATTCTCTTTACCGTCTGCTAGCAGATGGCAAAGAAAGTGGCCGTTAGGAGGTTCTCGTTAGTTTGCCACCCTCCCTCTTTGTCGTCTGCTAGCAGACAGCAAAGCTTCGATGCCATCTGCTAGTAGACGGCAAACAACTGGCTGATGGCAAACACAGTCTTTGCCGTCAGCTCTTTCTTTGCCATCATCTTTTTTTAAGCTGATGGCAAAGAACTTCTTTGCCGTCAACTAGCAAATGGCAAAGCGCTGGCTGACAGCAAAGATCCTGATTCCAGTAGTGCTGCTCAGAGAAAGCCTATGTCAAAAGCCAGGGCCTCAACACTTGAAACTTTGAAGTCAAAGGAAGAAGAGGCTACTGGAGGCAAGAAGATAAAGGAAAGGGTCAAGAAGACCATGGCCAGGGTGATTGGAAAGCCTTCCATGATGGAAGAGCCTGATGAGGATGAGGAAGAAGATGTTGCACTAGCTCGCAAGACACAGAAGTTGATGGGAGATGCAATTAAGTCTGGGGCTGCTCCTTCCAAGCCCAAGACTGCTCCTAAGCAATCTGCACCTAAGAGAAGCACACGAAACATCCCTGCTACTGAGAAGAACAAGGCCCCAGTGCTTGAGGTTAAAGAAGAGGAAGAGCCCCAAGTGCTCAGAAAGCTCATGCCCAAGATACCTGACCATGATGACAATCATCCCATTGCAGAGAACATGAAGTTAAGGAAAGATGCAGGTATAAGAATATGGAGGCAAACTGATCCTTATGCTACAAGGAGAAGGACTGCTGTGGATTACGGGTTCCACACTAAGGAATAGCAGGTCTTCTATGAGACGTCCTCCTGGACAAGATGCCCATAGTCAGTGACATGAAGTGGGTCAAGTGGACTTTCATTGATGACAATGAAGATCACTTTCCTAGAGTTCATGGGAGCTTCAGAATGAATGGAGTTGATGCTTTTGTGGGTCAGAAACTGACCAAATGGAATGATGAGATGGTGATGCAGTTCTATTCCACAACTCACTTTTATTTAGACGGCAAGATTGTCTAGATGATAGAGGGTACAAGGTACCAATCTTCCATTACAAAGTGGGCTAAACTGATCCATGCTCCTGAAGAAGGAGAGAATGATACTGATGTGTATGCCAAGCCTAGGAAAGGCCACAACTCCATGGTTCACATGTACAAGGAGATACCAGTTGATGCCTTGGAGACACACAAGTTTGGCTTAGTCTCCTATCTTCTGTCAGGGCTGCCAACTATCAACACCATCCCGAGGCACACATTGTTGCCCAAGTCTGGAGATGACAGGATTATTAGAGGGCATTCAATTAACTTGCTGCATATGTTTGATGTGCTAGAGAAATTCAAGGTGATGACCTTGATAGTTGAGACTATAAAGAGGACTGCGACTGATCAAAAGAGATCATGTGGCTATGCTCTACACATTCAGATGCTCATTAATTCCACGATGGGCACAAGCACATACTTGCTTGACAAAGAGCACCTTCCCTTGTGACCAGATTTTGAGGATAACACAATTGTCATGGATGCTTCAGATCCTACTTCTGTTGAGTCACAGGAGAACAAAGAGAAGGCTAAGGCAGAAAAGGCTTCAAAGATTCCAGATGCCTCAGCTACAAATCTCAAGACCAAGCAGGACCAGCGTAGCTATCCACTTGAAGCTACAGTGAGGCTTGAGGAAGGACTAACCATCCTGACTCAAAAAAAAGAGAGTCTTGAGAGAATCATTGAGACTAGGTTTTATGATCTAGACTTGAAGGTCACAGAGAATCAGACTGCAGTTGAGCAACTCCAAGAAGAAGCAGAGGAGAGGAGAGGAAGAACTACAACACATGCTTATCAAAGGTTTCCTAGAGCACAAAGGTCTGCAGCTGTGCCAGTCATTGACACAAGGGCCACAACATCAGCACCTGCAACCACAACCTCAGTTTCCCCTCCAGTGGCAACCCCTCCAGTTCATCACACATCGGCCGAAGTATTTGCAGATGTTGTTCTCTCCACGCCATCTTCGCACTCCGGAGCTCCCAGAGATCGTGCTTAGAGTGTCGTACAACACTATGCATTTTCAAGCATTTTGGTAATTTGTTGCCAAAGGGGCAGAAAGTGTATAGATCATAAGCTTCAAGAGAGAGAGAGAGTGTGTGTGTTGCTTCTTATTTGTTTGTCTTGCTACTTATTTGCTCCTGTGTTTGCTACAATATTTGTGCATGTCTGTGAGATACTTCTATGATCATGTGTGATGTAGGTTAGGGCCCTAATCACCCAATCTTTCACGAGAGGAGCGGATCCCGCGAAGAACACAAAGAACACGAGGGGAAACATGAGAGAATCACTAAACCAACTAGAAATAGTCACACATGTGCTAGATCCTCGAGTACATAGGAGATCACACGATCCATGGTCAACTAGGGACGATACAAAAGGTAACGGTCTTCTCCACGAGGAGGTCTTGAAAACACAAGGGGGTCTTCCAGTAAAGGGGTCATGAATCCAAAGGGAACTTCTCCGAAGAGGGGCCGCGGTCTCTCTCGTGGAGTAGATCCGATGTGGATGAGCAATGTTCTATCTCAAGTATGAGCTAAACCAGTGTTAACCCTAAAACGTAGGTAGGAGAAGAGTATATATAGTCTAGGTGGGCAAATGGGTACACGGGCCTCGGGCCCTTACACTGTGCCCAGACAGGGGAGGTCGGACTTCCGGCTGAAGGGGCCTGATGTCCGGGCTGGCGGGGGTCCTCTTCTGTTCTCTGTTGCAGCTTGTCCGGATATCCGGGCAGGAGGCCTGATTTCTAGGCCGGGGCCGGATGTCCGGGATGGGGCCGTATGTCCGGGGCCTATAGATGCTCGGCGGCTGGAATGCTTCTGTAGTTGAAGTCTTCAGCGGGCGGATGTCTGGGCTTGGGGCCGGATGTCCAGACCCTGGAGCTATCTTCTTATCCTTCCGGCGTTCCTCTTCATCCATGGACTTGGCGGCTTGTCCGTCTTCACGTGCATCTTCAGGGGGGGGGGGTCCTCTTGGTACCTAATCATGCACAACATCTCGGACTTAGGTAGTAGCCATGTCTCGAGGGGATCATATGCAACATCACTAAGGAGAGAAGTCACCCCGGTCTCGAGAGCTCTAGCTCTAGTCATAGGTCTGATATGCCTCCATCATATCTATAATTTTTTATTGTTCCATGCCAATATTCTACAACTTTCATATACTTTTGGCATCTTTTTATATTATTTTGGGGACTAACATGTTGATCCAGTGCCCAATGCTAGTTCCTATTTGTTGCATGTTTTATGTTTCACAGAATATCCATATCAAACGGAGTCCAAACGGGATAAAAACGGACGGAGCTTATTTTTGGAATATTTGGAAAATCTGGGAGAAAGATCAACGTGAAATGGTGTCCGAGGTGGGCACGAGGTAGGGGGGTGTGCCCAACCCCCCTAGACACACCCCTGACCCTCATGGTCCACCCGTAAGGCAGTTGATGCCCTTCTTGGTCCGCAAGAAAGCTAATTTTTGGTAAAAAATCACGACGAAGGTTTCGGTCCAATCGTAGTTACGGATTTCCATATATATACGAAACGGTGAAAGGGCAGGAGAACAGAACGCAGAAACAGAGAGTGACAGAGAGACAAATCCAATCTCGGAGGGGCTCTCGCCCCTCCCATGCCATGGAAGCCAAGGACTAGAGGGGTAACCCTTCTCCCATCTAGGGAGGAGGTCAAGGAAGAAGAAGACAAAGGCCCCCCCTCTCCCCTTCTCTTCTGGTGGCGCCGGAACGCTGTCGTGGCCATCATCATCATCACCGCGAGCTACACCAATACCTCCGCCATCTTCACCAACATCTCCGTCACCTCCCCCCCTCTATCTACAGTGGTCCACTCTCCCGCAACCCGCTGTACCCTCTACTTGAACATGGTGCTTTATGCTTCATATTATTATCCAATGATGTGTTGCCATCCTATGATGTCTGAGTAGATTTTTGTTGTCCTATCGACGGTTGATGAATTGCTATAATTGATTTAATTTGCTTGTGGTTATGTTGTTGTCCTTTGGTGCCCATCATATGAGCGTGCGCGTGGATCACACCATAGGATTAGTTGTAAGTTGATAGTACTATGTATTGGAGGGCAAGAGTGACAGAAGCTTCAACCTAGCATAGAAATTGATGCATACGGGATTGAAGGGGGACCAATATATCTTAATGCTATGGTTGGGTTTTACCTTAATGAATGTTAGTAGTTGCGGACGCTTGCTAATAGTTCCAATCATAAGTGCATAGAATTCCAAGTCAGGGATGACATGCTAGCAGTGGCCTCTCCCACATAATACTTGCTATCGATCTAGTAAAGTAGTCAATTGCTTAGGGGCAATTTCGCAACTCCTACCACCACTTTTCCACACTCGACATATTTAGTTTATTGTGTCTTTACTTAAACAGCCCCTACCTTTTATTTATGTGATCTTTATATTCTTGCAAACCTATCCAACAACACCTACAAAGTACTTCTAGTTTCATTCTTGTTCTAGGTAAAGCGAACGTCAAGCATGCGTAGAGTTGTATCGGTGGTCGATAGAACTTGATGGAATATTTGTTCTACCTTTAGCTCCTCGTTGGGTTCAACACTCTTACTTATCGAAAACTGTTGCGATCCCCTACACTTGTGGGTTATCAAGACCTTTTTTTGGCGCTGTTGCCGGGGAGCCATAGCGTGGGGTGAATATTCTAGTGTGTGCTTATTTGCTTTATCACTAAGTAATTTTTATTTGCTGTTCTTAGTTGTTCTCTATCTTTAGTTATGGATATGGAACACGAAATACCAAAAAAATTAGGTGTACTTGCTACTCATGGAGATGAGGAACCTCCTAAAACCCTCGATGCTCGTTATGTGACAGAAATTATGTACTACTTTGATAATCCTAAGAAAACCCCATTCAATCTGGTAATGTGAGTTACATTGGATCAACGTGAATACTTTAGGGATTATCGCTTGACACAAAAAGGGAAACTATTATGGGATCAAATTTATATATTGAAGTGGTATGCTCGGCAAGTATGCTTGTGTTATGATTACACTTGTTGCTCTAGGATGAAGGCTCCACACCTTCCCTTTTCATGCAAATTTAATGACAATGAAACCTTAGCTTCTTATGCTAATGGTATATATGATTACTATGATGTGGAACAAATAGAAGAATTTGTTGCTTTTAAGGGTGCTTATGAAATTGAATCCTTGTTTGAAAAGTATGATGCTTTTGATGATGATGTTTATAGGCCTGAAAATTTAGCTATCCTAAAATATTGCTATGATAATTATGAATATAATTCCTATACCAACGCGCTTATTGAGAAAGTCTCCGCTGTCCAAGAAGAGACTAATATTTTGCAGGAATCTATGGAAGAAGAAGTTGATGAAACTGTGAGCTCATTGGATGAAAAAGATGAGGAGAAGAGCGAAGAACAAAAGGAGGAAGAGTGGATTGATCACCCGTGCCCACCTTCTAATGAGAGTAACTCTTCAACTCATACATTGTTTAATGCCCCTTCATGCTTACCGAAGGATGAATGCTATGATAATTGCTATGATCCCGTTGATTCTTTTGAAATATCCCTTTTTGATGATGCTTGCTATACTTGTGGCCAAGATGCCAATATTAATTATGCTTATGGAGATGAACTTGCTATAGTTCCTTATGATAAACATGAAATTGTTGTTATTGCACCCATGCATGATAGTCCTATTATCTTTTTGAATTCTCCCAACTACACTATATCGGAGAAGTTTACCCTTATTAAGGATTATATTGATGGGTTGCATTTTCCTATTACGCATGATGATTTTGATAGATATAATATGCATGTGCTTGCTGCTCCTATTTGCAATTATTATGAGAGAGGAACTACATCTCTGTCTCTTTATGTTTCCAATACAACAAAATTACAAGAAACTGTTCATACTTGTTCGATGAGATTTTTGCACTATGAAGAGTATGAAAAATAAGAAGGGAGGATAATGCAAAAATAAAAGTTTTCTAAGCGGTGATTTGAACCAATAATATTTAGCTGTACACATGGAGCAAGAAGTGCCTGTATATGTATGCACCTATAATGCATGTGCTCGTACGTGTGAAGTACTCCTAGCCCAAAGTAATGATTAATGGGCTAATGGCCGACTAGTAATTGGCTCATCATCGTTACATGCATACGTACATGCAATACACGCACGTGGTAACACTTGCGTTGAGTTCATACATATACACTGTGTGTATGTATTCGAGTATCTACGGCCGGCAAGCTCGCACATGTACGTACCCAAATACATGTAAAATAAGAAAAGGAGAGAAAGGGAGAGTTATGCACGTGGTTATGTACGTGAGGTTCAAGCCCTGCTCTTTTCATGTACATGCATGAAGAGTCAAGAGTAGGTTGGTGTGTACCGTATTTATACTGGTATACCGGCCGACGAGCTCACGCACGTATATGTATCTTAATACCCGGTACATGTACGTGAGGGTTGGCATGTGATGGTCTGATGCGTGCGTATAATCAGCATGTTATTTAAATTTTGGAAACAAAGGCAATTGTCTTTGAAAGGCATGCGTCACGTAACTAACAAGGTATGTATAAGGTTTCTTTTCCATTCCTTGAGCAAGCGTGCAGGGCAAGAAGATTATGCGTATAGGAAAGATGGAAAGATGGAATCTTGCCAATCAAGATCAAACCTAGCATGGCCGACCCTCTCAGCATATAAATACAGAAGAACATCGTACACAGAGAAGGCCGGAGGGAAGAGGGGGCAAGAACCAGGCACGCACACCCCAGGCCTAGACCAGAACCTACACGTGACGCGCCCTCACGGCAGCGTCGATGTGGAGAAGACGCGCTTCTTGCGGCAGCGTCGTCGATGGAGATAGCCGGGAGACGCCGCAACCGATCAGAAGCGGCGGCCGAGATGACGGCTTAGAAGCTGCGTAAGCTGGCCGGCGTGTCGGCAGTGGCAACAATGTGCCTCTGACCCAAGCCGGAGCACACGTCCTCGACGACGGCAATGCACGCAGGAGGTTTTGCTCGCTAGAGACATCAACTGTGTTTTTTTGCTTTGTCATATTGTGTTATCAGGTTTCACGTGGGAAGCACACTTGCATCAAGAGGAGCCAAGCAACAAACACTCGACAGGGAACCACCCGAGGTCAGAACTCAAGCGCGCGGCAGTGGACGCGCCGACGGCGGCGGCGGCCTGCAAGCCATGTATCAGATGGAGGGAGACGCGCCAGAGGAACACGTCATGGTCACGACGCGTGCGCCAAGGCGGTGCGCGGTGGTGCCTTCGCAGTCTCGGAGGATACACCGGCGTCGAAAACCATGGAGCGATGCATCATGTTTCCTGAGCTAGCATGCCCGTTTCTCTATGGTACACACATTTTTTTTCATGTACCAGGTACAATCGAGAGAGTGGATGAGCGTTGGGCGGAGATGACCGCGGACGACGCAGTGGTCTTTTAATACTAGATGCAACGGAGGTGGGGGACGATACACCCAACGGATGTGGCCACGGACGATGTTGTGCTCTTCTCATACCAGATGCAATCGAGAGAGTGGACGAGCGTCGGGCGGAGATGCCCGAGGACGATGCGGTGCTCTTCTCGTACCAGATACAATGGAGGATGGCGGCCTGGAGCTCGCGAGGACGCTGCCGTTGTGCTACGAAGGATGGCGACACGGAGCTCGCCAGGATGACACCCGTCATCTTCGTCATCAAACAGGCGCCATGGAGGATGGAGGTGTGGAGCTCCAAGGATTCCGTCGCCGTGTCACAAAGGATGGCGATAAGGAGCCCGCCTAGACGACGCCCATCATTAACATCATCACGCCGGTGCCGCGGTGGACGGAGGCGTGGAGCTCGCGGGACGACACCACCGGTGTCTCTACCGCATCAAGACGGAGGCCACGACCCGGAGCCCATGAAGATGACACACGCCCCCTGTGCTGCCCGCAACACGGAGCCCACGATACGAAGAAGATGGTGCTACGCGATGACACGTCTTCACCGACCCTTACCACGATCCCGCAATGTGTTTCCTTTGTCTTGGTGGACAACCGAATACGGCGTCCAGCCAAGACGAAGTGCACTCTTTATGGCGTACAGGTCTCGGCATACAGGCAGCATGCTCCTTGTCTCAGCAGACCACCGAATACGGCATCTAGCTTAGACGAGGCATCAACCACGCCCCTCCATGATGTTGTTTTTCTTCAACACTGTAATGCTTTGCCCTTGTCTTGGCGGACCACCGAATACGGCGTCCAACCGAGACGAGGTGCAACCTTCATTGCATACAGGTCCTGTCGTCATATGGGCGGCATGATCCTTGTCTTAGCAGACCACCGAATATGGCGTCTAGCTAAGACGGGGCATCAACCGCGCCCCTCCCTAATGTCACCTTTCTTCGGCCCGGCGGTGTGATCCTTGTTTTGGAAGACCACCAAATACGGCGTCTAGCCAAGATGAGCTATACACCGCGCTCCTCAAAGATGTTACCTTTCCCGGCCTCGTGAGGCAGAGCCCTTGTCTTGGAGGACCGCCGTAAACACGACGTCCAGCCGAGATGAGGCGCCAACCACACCGGCATTGCCGATATGAGGGATCGTTGGTTTTACACTGACGCTGGTCTCCACAAAAGAATACTCCTGCGAGGCAACCCCTTGCATACTCGACGACGCTGCTACATTGTCAAGAAGTCCGAGTCAAGTAGGATCCATGCTACCCCAACACCGACTATATCAACGCTGTCAAGACTGACGAGGCACGACGGCGAGGGCAGACGTGGCTAGCACAAAGCCATGTTTTAAGCGGCCACGTGTACCGACGAGGACACGGGCTTTGGCGCTGCCCACACCTACACCCATCATCATCATATGCATGGAGAACGTGAAGCAAAGATGACGAAGACGACCGCACGGCTTAATCGGAGGTGTCTCGCGGAGTAACCCGTAGGAGTAATTAACCGGGATCCTTCCGAGGCCTCGGGAGACCGCAATTGCTACAGTCAGGCTGGCCGCGTTAGTAGGCCATGGAGTGCATATGTAATGTAGCCACCAGACCTCAAACAGTCTGATCGCTGTGCTCCGGTGTCATCCCTGGATCAGTAATGCTGACACCACACAGTACTCGGAGGATTTATAGCAGAGTAGCAATCACACACTTATTACATCGAGTGTCTTATAAGAGAACTTATTACAATAAATATGCCTTAAGGCCATCTAACAACGATAACAGCAGAAGGCTTGGAAGATAAGTGAGTCCATCAACTCCAACGGCATCACTAAGTATAGAACCACGACCTAAAAACTCCTTAATCGTCGTCTGAAAAGTCTGCAACATTAACATTGCAGCCCAAAACGGGCCAGCACATGGAATATGCTGGCAAGGTAACACATAGAGAGTAATGGAATGAAACAGCTATACTATATGCATATTTGGCTGGTGGAAATCTCTATGGTTACAGTTTTGCGTAAAGACAATTTTTCCCTACTTCAAAGGAATAAATTTATTTATCTATCATGGTAATTGTTAAACATTGAGAATGGTTGACATCATTCTCAATCCCAATTAAACATCTTCATTAAACATAACCCAACAAAATTAATTTAGAGTAACATGTTAAGATTCACATGATAATCCAGGTACTAGATACTCAAGATGTCCATAACCGGGGACACAGCTAACCATGATTAGTTTATTACACTCTGCAGAGGTTTGTGCACTTTTCCCCACAAGACTCGATCGCCTCCGTTTGGTTTCTCGCACTACAAGGTGTTTGAGAAGACGGATGACCGAGACATACTCTTTCAGAAGCGCTACCACCTTATGATCGGGTAGACCATACCACCTACATCCCCTACATCTGCTAGTCTACCACTGTAAGAGTTCGCACGACTTAGTCAACTATGCTAGAGCCCATAATAGCTTGTGGTTGCACACGGAAGTTTCTAGTATGAATAGTCTCATGATCCCTTTGAGCCTGGGTGGCGGTCCAAACGAAAATAGGCAAGTCCTGGAATACCCAGGTGCCTCAATCCACCCAGATGTGTGTTTAAGTTGCCACCTTAGATAAACCATTAATTAACAAACTCACATCTGTCATGGATATCACTCACCCAATCCACGTCTACTAGCATAGCATGGCATAATAAGCAAACATAGAAGTAACTCCCAAAGGTTTGATAATAAACAGGAAATAGGTACTACCTCAACTACTTCCCATCCCACAATTTAATTAGATCCTAATCATGCAATGTGTGATGGTTGATCTAATGCAATAAAACTGGGTAGTAGGAGGTATGATCAAAGTGTTACTTGCCTTGCCGATGATCCGCGAAACCTAGAGATTCGAAGTAACAGCCGGCGCACTCCGGGTATTCTATCGCAGACAAACAAACAAGCATACAATAAGTACTCATCTAATGCACGGTTAAACGCAAATAAGAGATCTAACCAGAAGGTTCAACTTAAGAACTCCGGTTGGATAAAAGAATCAAATCGAACGAAGCAACGAAAGTCAAACGGTGAAAGAAAACAACTTCGTTCTACTAATCTGGATCTAGGGCAAATTTTACAGTAGCAAAATCTTGTTTAAGTTGGTTAAACCGATAGAGGGTTTCGAGACGAAACTCCAGGCGCTTGAATCGCCTGATTCCGATAAACGAGCAAAAAGTTAAACTAAAACGAAAATCGGATCAGGAATCGCGATCAGAAAAATCGCGGATTTAATCCGAGAAAAAGAAAAACGACGAACGTTCGCTAGAACGAACGAACGGACGAACGCTCACTATTTAAATAAACCGGAAAAACCGATCTATTTAAAAAACCGTATCTAAAAAAACCGACAGAAAAACGGCGCGGATTTCGAGGTGGCGGGGAACCTCGGGCGGCGTGCGGCGGCGGCGGTGTGGGTGGCGGCGGGGCACGGGGCCCGAGGCAGGGCTGGCAGCTAGGGTTTCCCCGGGTGGGCTGCCCCGGCTTATAAAGCCTGCCGGGCCAGAGTCCCAGGCAGACACGGCCCGGTTAGGTCGGTGCGCCTTTTTTTATTATGCGCGGAAGAAAAATAAAAAGAAATACTAAACGGACTCCAAAAATTCCAAAATAAATTTTCACGGGCTTCTAAAATCAAGCCGCACAAGGTGAACATTTATTTGGGATCTACGTGCAATTTTGGAAAATGCACATTTTTCCTAAATTCAAATAAAACACTGAAAAACTCCGAAATAAAATCTTATTTGATTTTATTATTTGATCCTCAATGTTTCTTTATTTTGGGAAAGTCATTTTATTCTCTCTCTCATATTTTTGTAATAGAAATAATTGATGATAAAATAAATAAAATCAAATGATCCTATTCTCAAAATTTGAGAAAACTCAAATATGAAAATAACGAAATCCCCAACTCTCTCCATGGGTCATTGAGTTGCGTAGAATTTCTAGGATCCACCAAAATGCAAAATGAAATATGATATGCAATGATGATCTAATGTATAACATTCCAAATTGGAAATTTGGGATGTCACAAACCTACCCCCTTAAGATGAATCTCGCCCTCGAGATTCGGGTTGGCTAGAAAATAGGTGAGGGTGGTCCCTGAGCAAATCTTCTTCTCGTTCCTAGGTGGCTTCATCCTCTGTGTGGTGGCTCCACTGAACTTTGCAAAACTTGTTAACCTTGCTGCGGGTAACTCGGCTGGCAAACTCGAGGATCTTAATTGGTTTCTCTTCGTAGGTCAAATCGTTATCCAACTGAATAGTTTCCAAAGGCACTGTGTCTCTCAACGGTATGTCAGCCATCTCCGCATGACACTTCTTCAACTGGGAAACATGGAACACATCATGAACTCCTGACAATCCTTCAGGCAATTCCAACTTGTAGGCCACTTCTCCCATATGCTCCAAAACTCGATATGGTCCTACAAATCGTGGCGCTAACTTCCCTTTAACTCCAAAACGCTTTGTTCCCTAAAGTGGAGATACTCGAAGATAAGCTCTATCTCTGACTTCGTAAACTGTCTCCTTGCATTTAGAAACTGCATAACTTTTCTGCCTGGACTGGGCTAACTTGAGCCTATCGCGAATCAATTTCACCTTCCGTTCAGTTTCCTTAATCAAGTCAGGTCCAAACAACTGGCGGTCTCCAACTTCGTCCCACGACAACGGTGTCCTGCACCTCCTTCCGTACAAAGCTTCGAAAGGGGCCATCTTTAAACTGGTTTGGTAACTGTTGTTGTAAGAGAACTCTGCATACGGTAAATTGTCATCCCAACTAGATCCATAATCTAGCGCACAAGCTCTTAGCATATCCTCCAAAATCTGATTGACTCTCTCGGTCTGTCCATCTGTCTATGGATGAAAAGTTGTACTGAATTCTAGCCTGGTACCCAAAGTTTCATGCAACTGCTTCCAGAACTTTGAGGTAAACTGGGTTCCTCTATCTAATATGATACTCCTCGGAACTCCATGCAAACATACGATCCTGGTCATGTATATCTTTGCCAACTTAGCACTGGTGTAAGTGGTCTTTACCAGGATGAAATGAGCTACTTTCGTCAATCGATCAACTACAACCCAAATTGAGTCATAGCCTGAACGAGTCCTGGGTAATCCCGTGATAAAATCCATGCCTAACTTATCCCACTTCCATTCGGGTATCGGCAATGGTTGTAACAATCCTACTGGCTTCTGATGCTCTGCCTTTACTCTTTGACATACATCACAAAATGCTACATATTCTGTAATATCCGTCTTCATTCCAGTCCACTAGAAAATATCTTTCAAATCCAAATACATCTTGGTATTTCTTGGGTGAATCGAATAAGGTGAATCGTGTGCCTCTTGCAGTATCAAATTCCTGATCTCCGGGTCATTGGGCACGTAAACACGGTCTTCAAACCATAGGGTATCGTGTTCATCCTCACCAAATCCCTTAGCTTTTCCTTTGCTCAGTTTCTCCTTTATAGCGGCAATCTCCTTGTCAGTCCTTTGAGCTTCTCTGATCTTATCCCTCAAAGTTGACTCAATCTCCAATGCTGCTACATAGCCTCTAGGAACTATTTCCAAACATAGTTCACGAAGATGTCCCGCTAACTCTATTGGTATTTCTCCCGTCATTATTGTATTGACATGGCTCTTACGGCTTAATGTGTCAGCTACTACATTAGCCTTTCCGGGATGGTAATGCAATCTCATATCATAATCCTTGATGAGCTCGAACCATCTCCTTTGTCTGAAGTTTAACTCCTTCTACGTGAAAATGTATTTCAATCTCTCATGATCCGTGTACACCTCACAATGGTTTCCAATGAGGAAATGTCTCCATGTTTTCAATGCATGCACTACGGCTGCTAACTCCAAATCATGCGTGGCATAATTCAACTCATGAGGCTTCAGTTGTCTTGAGGCATATGAAACAACTCTCCCTTCCTGCATAAGCACTGCTCCAAGTCCTCGACGTGAAGCGTCGCAATACACCTCATAATCTTTGGTCTGGTCTGGCAAAATTAACACTGGTGAGGTAACCAAACGTTTCTTCAACTCTTGGAAACTAGCCTCACATTCCTCCGTCCATATGAACTTGGTATCTTTCTTCAACAACTTAGTCATAGGCTTCACAATCTTTGAGAAATTCTCAATAAACCTCCAGTAGTATCCTGCGAGTCCAAGAAAACTACGGATCTCTCCAACTATTGTTGGGGCTTCCCACTTGGTCACGGTATCAACTTTAGTGGGATCAACTGCTATACCTTCTCCAGATATAACGTGTCGGAGGAATCCTACTTCCTTCAACCAAAACTCACATTTGCTGAACTTGGCATATAATTGATGTTCTCTGATCTTTCCAAGTACCAAACGCAAATGCTCCTTATGTTCCTCTTCATTCTTCGAATAAACCAGGATATCATCAATGAACACTACGACGAACTTATCCAAAAATTCCATAAATACTTTGTTCATCATGTTCATATAATATGCGGGTGCGTTAGTCAGACCAAATGACATAACGGTATACTCATATAGCCCATACCTGGTGGTAAAAGCTGTCTTAGGAATATCCTGTTCTCTAATCTTTAACTGGTGGTATCCTGATCGCAGATCGATCTTGGAAAATACCTTAGCTCCTTGCAATCGATCAAACAGATCATTAATCATTGGTAGTGGGTACTTGTTCTTGATTGTTACTTCATTTAATCCTCGATAATCAACAACCATCCTTAATGATCCATCCTTCTTCTCCACTAGAAGTACTGGCGATCCCCAAGGTGAAGAACTTGGGCGAATATATCCCTTATCCAGTAACTCCTTAATCTGCTTCTTAATTTCCACCAAATCCTTTGCTGGCATCCTATATGGTCTCTTTGATATTGGCCCTGTGCCTGGCAATAGCTCAATCAAAAACTCAATATCTCTATCCGGTGGCATGCCTGGCAACTCCTCTGGAAATACTTCAGGGAAATCCCTTACCACTGGTACTTCCTCCTGCACAACTCCTGTTAGGCAATTTACTTGAGTCCTCTTTGGCACATGCCGGGATACATACTTGATCCTTCTCCCTTCTGGGGTGGTAAGCAAAATTGACTTACTAGCACATTCAATATTCCCTTCATACTTTGATAACCAATCCATGCCTAATATCACATCCAATCCTTGGGATTCCAATACTATTAGGTCTGAGGGAAAAACATAGTTACCAATCCTTAATGGTAACCGATCACACCATAGACTAGCCACATACTCTGCTCCAGGCGAGGTTACTAACATGGGTGACCTAAGGGCTTGGGTTGATAGGTTATACTTATCCACAAATCCCCTTGAGATGTATGAATGCGATGCACCAGTATCAAAAAGAACTAGTGCAGTAAATGACTTAACCAAAAACTTACCTATTACTGCATCAGGCTGAGCTTCAACCTCCTCCACGCTAACGTGGTTCACCTGTCCCCTGTTGAAAGGGTTCGGCTTCTTCCCAGAACTTCCATTGCCATTTTGGCCTTCAGGACATTCATTGGCATAATGTCCGGTCTTCTGACACTTAAAGCAAGTGACTTGGCTCAGGTCCTTCTTGGCTGGGGTTGAGGGGTTGGTGCGATTCTGGCCGTTGCTTCCTCCATTGCCATTACCATTCTTGGTGCCATTGTGATTGTGCGAGCTCCCTCCTCCATGGGTATGCTAAAAATGTCCTCCTGGTCTAGGGGTAAAACATGGCTTCTGCTGAGCTCCTGAATTGTACTTCCCTTGTCCATACTTCCTCTTGCGATTCTCAATTTGCTGTTGCTTCCCTTCAATCATAAGAGCATGATCTACCAACTCCTGGTAGTTGTTGAAGGTTGCTACCATCAACTGCATGCTCAACTCATCATTCAGTCCTTCCAGAAACTTCTCCTGCTTAGCTGCATCCGTAGCGACGTCATCTGGTGCATAACGTGCTAACTTACTAAAATCCTCCACATACTAGCCAACTGTCCGTCCTCCTTGGTGCAAGTTGCGAAACTCACGCTTCTTCATGGCCATAGCTCCTGCTGAAACATGTGCAGTACGAAAAGCCTGCTGAAACTGGTCCCATGTGACTGTGTCGACGGGGAAAGTGGGTGTGAAATTCTCCCACCATGATGCTGCGGGTCCTTCTAGCTGATGTGCGGCAAACTTCACCTTCTCCGCATCTGTGCATCCTGCTGTGGTTAACTCCCTAGCTGTCTTGCGGAGCCAATCATCTGCTACTATCAGCTCGGTGCTACTGGAAAACACCGGCGGATTCAGCCTAAGAAAACGGGCTAAGTGGTCAACAGGTGGTGGTGGTGGTGGGTTGTTGTTGTTGTTCCCCTGGTTCCGATTCTGGACTAGCAACTGCATCAATGTGTTCTGCTGCTGGATCAATTGCGTGAGCTCTGGTGGAAAGGCAAATCCGGGGTCACGTCTCGGAGGCATCTGAGGGGTTTTAGAAAAGATGAGATGTAAGAATAGAGGGGGTCTAAAGAGAAAACACTACCCATATGCACATGAGGCAAAAACAAACAATTCACTTCATTCAATCAAACAAGGGCATACAATCGATCTAACTATCAGAAAAGTGCTCGGACTACTATATTTACATGGTGGACTACTACTACTGATGAGGGGGTCTACTAGAAATATTCTTCGGTTGCAGACTCCATGATATCTACTCCAGCTTCATCAACATAGTCATCATCGCTACTATCTAGATCCGAGTCGGTGTCATCGATGATGATGTAGTCTTCCGGGCTAATCTCCTTGGGTTCTTCGTCTTCTTCTACCGGTGTAGGGCCTCCCATAAATATTCCAATCTTCTTGATCAGATCGTTATTCTTCTCTACTAATACTTCAATTTCCTCCTCATAATCTTCACGTGTAGCCTTGAGTTCTTCCTCCAGTTCCTTGATTCTAGTCTTAGCCTTCGTCAGATCTATCATGTCGGCACACATCTGGTTCTCTTGTCGTCGAATGTGCTGGTTTAACTCCTGATTAAAGCTGCGATTGATCTATCCTTCCTGGTGCTGATCATCTCCCAGTGTTCATCTCGGCGCCCACAAATCTGGTAGATAGTATCCTTGAGATCCTTGTGGTAGACTTCTCCAATGCGTCCCATGGCGATGTGAGCTGCCATGCTCTTTCCTAGACTCCAAGTTGGTGCATCAAAAGAAAACTCTATGGGCTCAGTGACTGGCATGAACGTCCTTCCTGGAACTTGAACTTGAATCATCCAGCTCTCTTCTTCAGGTGAAGTGGCGTTGTAGGTTCCGGTGAAGCTTGGTACTCCTATATTCAGGTATCTAGTGACTTCCTTCAAGTGACGTCCAAACGGTGTATCTTCATCTGGTTGCGTGAACTTGTTCCTTACATCCGCCATCCTAAAGAGTAGAAAAGATGAGAAGTCAAAAGAGAAGAGAGTGATCTAGGTCTGTAGCTTAGTGGTCGTGTCCTACAGTCAGCGTGTGCTCTGATACCGTCTCTGTAGCGACCAGACCTCAAACAGTCTGGTCTCTGTGCTCCGGTGTCATCCCTGGATCAGTAATGCTGACACCACATAGTACTCGGAGGATTTATAGCAGAGTAGCAATCACACACTTATTACATCGAGTGTCTCATAAGAGAACTTATTACAACAAATATGCCTTAAGGCCATCTAACAACGATAACAGCGAAAGGCTTGGAAGATAAGTGAGTCCATCAACTCCAACGGCATCACTGAGTATAGAACCACGACCTAAAAACTCCTTAATCATCGTCTGAAAAGTCTGCAACATTAACATTGCAGCCCAAAATGGGTTAGCACATGGAATATGCTGGCAAGGTAACACATAGAGAGTAATGGAATGAAACAGCTATACTATATGCATATTTGGCTGGTGGAAAGCTCTATGGTTACAGTTTTGCGTAAAGCCAATTTTTCCCTACTTCAAAGGAATAAATTTATTTGTCTATCATGGTAGTTGTTAAACATTGAGAATGCTTGACAGCATTCTCAATCCCAATTAAACATCTTCATTAAACATAACCCAACAAAATTAATTTAGAGTAACATGTTGAGATTCACATGATAATCCAGGTACTAGATACTCAAGATGTCCATAACCGGGGAAACGGCTAACCATGATTAGTTTATTACACTCTGCAGAGGTTTGTGCACTTTTCCCCACAAGACTCGATCGCCTCCATTTGGTTTCTCGCACTACAAGGTGTTTGAGAAGACGGATGACCAAGACATAGTCTTTCAGAAGCGCTAGCACCTTACGATCGGGTAGACCGTACCACCTACATCCCCTACATCTGCTAGTCTACCATTGTAAGAGTTCGCGCGACTTAGTCAACTATGCTAGAGCGCATAATAGCTTGTGGCTGCACACGGAAGTTTCTAGTATGAATAGTCTCACGATCCCTTTGAGCCCGGGTGGCGGTCCAAAAGAAAATAGGCAAGTCCTGGAATACCCAGGTGCCTCAAACCACCCAAATGTGTTTTTAAGTTGCCACCTTAGATAAACCATTAATTAACAAACTCACATCTGTCATGGATATCACTCACCCAATCTACGTCTACTAGCATAGCATGGCATAATAAGCAAACGTAGAAGTAACTCCCAAAGGTTTGATAATAAACAGGAAATAGGTACTACCTCAACTACTTCCCATCCCACAATTTAATTAGATCCTAATCATGCAATGTGTGAGGATTGATCTAATGCAATAAAACTGGGTAGTAGGAGGTATGATCAAAGTGTTACTTGCCTTGTTGATGATCCGCGAAACCTAGAGATTCGAAGTAACAGCCGGCGCACTCCGGGTATTCTATCACAGACAAACAAACAAGCGTACAATAAGTACTGATCTAATGCACGGGTAAATGCAAATAAGAGATCTAACCAGAAGGTTCAACATAAGAACTCCGGTTGGCAAAAAGAATCAAATCGAACGAAGCAACGAAAGTCAAACGGCGAAAGAAAACAACTTTGTTCTACTAATCTAGATCTAGGGAAATTTTTTTACAGTAGCAAAATCTTGTTTAAGTTGGTTAAACGGATAGAGGGTTTCGAGACGAAACTCCAGGCGCTTGAATCGCCTGATTCCGATAAACGAGCGAAAAGTTAAACTAAAACGAAAATCGGATCAGGAATGGCGATCAGAAAAACCGCGGATTTAATCCGAGAAAAATAAAAACGAGAACGTTCGCTAGAATGGACGAACAGACGAACGTTCACTATTTAAATAAACCAGAAAAACCGATCTATTTAAAAAACCATATCTAAAAAAAAACCGACGGAAAAATCGAACGATTTTTCAAAAAAAACGGCGCGGATTTCGAGGCGGCGGCGAACCTCGGGCGGCGTCCGGCGGCGGCGGGCGGCGAGGCGGCGCGGCGGCGTCGGCGGCAGCGGTCGGCGGCGGCGGCGCGGGTGGCGGCGGGGCACGGGGCTCGAGGCGGGGCTGGCAGCTAGGGTTTGCCCCGGGTGGGCTTCCCCGGCTTATAAAGCCTGCCGGGCCAGAGTCCCAGGCGGACACGGCCCGGTTAGGTCGGTGCGCGTCTTTTTTATTATGCGCAGAACAAAAATAAAAAGAAATACTAAACTGACTCCAAAAATTCCGAAATAAATTTTCACGGGCTTCTAAAATCAAGCCACACAAGGTGAACATTTATTTGGGACCTAAATGCAAATTTGAAAAACACACATTTTTCCTAAATTCAAGTAAAACACGGAAAAACTCCGAAATAAAATCTTATTTGATTTTATTATTTGATCCTCAATATTTCTTTTTTGGGAAAGTCATTTTATTCCCTCTCTCATATTTTTGTAATAGAAATAATTGATGATAAAATAAATAAAATCAAATGATCTCAAAATTTGAGAAAACTCAAATATGAAAATAACGAAATTCCCAACTCTCTCCGTGGGTCATTGAGTTGCGTAGAATTTCTAGGATCCACCAAAATGCAAAATAAAATATGATATGCAATGATAATCTAATGTATAACATTCCAAATTGGAAATTTAGGATGTTACATGTAAAGGGACGTGTAATTTTGTTTCTCTGATGAGAGATTAATAAAGTGCATGTTTCCCTATGTTTATTTGTGTACTTGGTACACTGGCACGCCCGCAATGTTTTATTTTCCCTGAAGCGTAGAGAGATAATAATACAATAACCGACGTTATTTTTATTATTTCTCATGTCAAACAAATTGGCATGCCCGGTGGGCCGTGGTTCACCTCCCATCTTTGCTTCGCTGTGGTCATGGAAACCGTCTTCGCCAATCTCCCAATGTGCACCACATGCTGCAAGGATCTCCACTGGTAAGAACCCTTTCATGCAGGTGGATTACCCCGCGACGGCAACTTGGAGTCAGTGATGGTACAATTCAGATCATTGCCACCCATGGTCGTCATCGAGCTTGGCTTGAAGGTCTATGTGCCCCAAGCTCGGGATCCTGTGCAGTTTCGAAATGTGCAGTCGAAGAAGGCGCAAAGGTGGGAGACCACTAACTCGATGGAGCATCGCAAGCTAATGCTTGAAGTGCGTGCCCTGCTGAAGGAGTCATCAAGGGTAGACATCCACGAGGACGTGGAGGCAGCTCAATGCATCCGTGCTAATACTGTCAATGGGAGGGCTAGTGCGACATCCTTTCGTCCTCTATCCGGCTTGGCTCCCACTTAGAGCCGCCAACGCCAACACCACGACACATTGAGTCTTCACCAACTCACCAATTAGAGTGGGGGCATCCTAACATGCCCCCATGTTCAAAACGATGGTCATGACAAAGATGATGAGAGAAACCCTCGACCCACTCAATGGTGGCAGCCAAGGGACCTCCACAACAAACACTTCCACCACTACACACATCCCGCCTAGGCGGGGGGCTCGGCCAATACTCAAGGTGATGGCGGACAGGGCTGCATCACCCACTCGGCACCATGCGCCACCCCGTTCTCTCTAGGTGAAGCATCATTAATGCAGCCACAAACTGGAGCTCTCTCGACATGATACGTGACCGGTCCAAGGTGGGGGTTGTTCACCCATTGCTGATATGGAGCTATCCTGAGGTGGTGTGTTGTCCACACCACCGTCGTCGCGGAGCTTGCCCAAGGTGTGGAGACCCATCTACATCGCAGCCGCCGACATGGAGTGCCCCAAGGCAGGCCGCTATCTACACCACCATCGACATGGAGCGCCCCGAAGGCAGGGCGCCATATACCTCCGTTAGCACGGAGCTTGGCTAGGCGGAGCTCTTTCTTCTCCACCACTGACAAAGATATCTCAAAAGAAGGGGTGGCTGCTGGACCGTCATCCCACAGCTTTCCCAAGGTGGGGATATCATCTACGTTGCTACCTCCCACTCGGAGCTTGGTCCGGGCGGGGTTTGGTCTAAACCGCCACCAACAAGGAGCTTATCCTTGTGTGGTGGTCGGTCTACACCGTCACAAACATGTTAACGCCCCAGGAGGAGCGTCATCTACATCGTCACCAACACTAACCTCTCTTAAGGACGAGCACCATCTACACCATCTTGGAGCTCCCCAAAGGCGGGCACGACTTTTGCGCCTCTACCAACAGGGGGCTCGACCAAGGTGTGGAGACGTCCACACCGCTGCCAATGTGGAGCTCACTAGACGTGGAGCATCGTCCAGACCACCTCCAATGTGAAGCATCGCCCTAATGCGGGTGCCATTTAGATAGCCTCGGAGCATGCCTATGGTGGGCGTGCCACTTGCTCCTCGCCAACATGGAGCACACCAAAAGTTGGGCGCCATCTACACCACCCGTGACCATGTTGGAGGCATCATCATCAACCTCCAGCATAACGAGGAACACTGCTACATCAAACATGTCGTAACCATCTTCATCGACGTCACACTCGGCGGGGACGCCGACTACATTGACACGCTGTCATCCAACTACATCGACACAGCGTCACAATCTTCATCAACTCTTCATCTGGTGAGGGTGCCATCTACATTGATTCCTTCGGATGTCCACATGACGTCGTCATCTTCTTTGACTTACTACCTAGCGAGGATATGGACTGCACCAGCATGCCGCCTTTCTTCTACATCGAGCGAAGGTCGTCCCCGTAACTGCGACGCCCCAAGGTCTACATTGACGAGCTAGTATTGTTGTCATCTTTAAGCACCACTGTCATGCAGCGACACACAAGTCTTCTCCAACTTCTACATCAACATGCTTCCCCAACATCGTCCAAGCTCCAACAAGGCGAAGCTGTACTCCACCGACTTGTCTTTACCAATGAAGCAATCCATATCTTGCCAGGCACCGACGAGGCGAAGGCAAGTCATCTAGTCCGACCCCGACAAGGAGGACACCACCAGGCCGGGCACCGACGAGGCGAAGGCCACCCACTTCATCATTGGACAATGACAAGACGGAGGGATACGACTTAGCAGAGCCAGAGCGATGGGCGTACTGCTCTCCCTTCATTTCATCACCACATCCCCATCATCTAGACCAAGCCAACTTAGAAATTGAAGCCTTCAACAAGATGCTCAAGAAGACATTGACAAGGTACCAGAGAGATTGCCACGAATGTCTCTTTGAGTCCTCGTGGGCGTACCGCATTACGGTCTGTACCCCAACACAGGCAACTCTGTTCTCTCATTTAGGGGAGTGAAGCGATCCTGACACTGGAGGTCCAGCTACCCTCTTTGCGAGTGGCCATCCAAGATGAGATCACCCATGCCAAACAGGAACAACTACGGTTTCAGGAGCTCGACGCCCTTGAAGAGGGGCGATTTCATGTCCTACAGAACCTGGAGCTTTACCGCCAGAATATGGTGAGAGCTTACGACAAGCTCGTCAAGCAACACGTCTTCCAAAAAGGCGAGTTGGTCCTCGTGCTTAGGCAGCCCATCATCGTGACGCACAAGACGAAGGGCAAGTTCGAGCCAAAGTGGGAAGGACCATATGTCATGGAGCAAGTCTACGACAGGGGAGCAGACCAACTCGTCGATTCCCAGGGAGTCCAACCTATACCCCCAATCAACAGAAGATTCCTAAAAAAATATTTTTCTTTAAATTTTGCCTCTTTTGTTGCCTTCCGGATTTCCATTGGGGAAACCTTTTCTGTGGGCTTTCGGATTCATGATGCATTCTCCTTAGCATTTCATGGATATATCTAGTTTTCCCCAATTTTTATGGACTAAGTCCAACAAAAAAAATGGCTTTCCCCTATCACACCATGTTGTTGATTGAAGTTTTGCCTACCCTAGGACTTGTTGGAGGGTGGCACAATGTGTTGATTTGCAGGTGGAGCGGCTCCTACACCCATAATGCATGACACGTACCAGGTGTATGCTTCCGGAAGCAGCGGATATGATTACTTGGGAACTTCTGAGTATTGAGACCCCATGCTCTTCATGTTTCCTGGCATGCCTCGTGTTCACAGAGGCTCACACTCCAGGGAAGACCATAGGAAAACATCATGGAGAGCTGCCTGACCCAACACAAGTTGGGTCAGTGTGTAGTCACATGGCAACCCTGGGGTGCGCCACCAGAAGCCCCAGATAAAATGCTAGAGGGTTTTTCCTAGTCCATAGAGGTGAACCGTTCCCTTCCAAGTTCCTAAGGTGGGTCCCCAAGAAATCCCGGAAGAAGAGTCGTCAAGAAGTTCGAGTCGAATGTCAAAACAAGTCCATGAAGTTCGCGGCCAATCAATCATCCGCGTGAGCAATCAAGATGAAATTCTGAAAGTCCAAGAAGCAAATTCAAGAAATAAAATCCCAACAGTCCAAGAAGCAATCAAGAGGTCCCAAGCAGTAAGGAACCCACTGGAAGGAAGGCGGGAGGTAGTTGTTCACCACCCCTCAATAGGCATGAAGAAAAGTCGCCAAGCTATTGTCCTAAAACCATTTACCCTGAACTTATCACACCCAAGTCTTTGGGTTCATGAGGCGTGTGCAGGGGGCATGTTGAGCTGTGGGGGTCCTCATTATGATGATGGGCTAGAGTATGAATTTTCGTTGCCTCTATAAAGCATCCCGAAACACAGCGTCTTCATACATGTACACCAAAGCTTATTTAAGTTTTTGAGTTGCAATCGTCAAGGTCTTTCGACGGTTCCCAATGAGAAGTCCTTCGGTAGCCTTATCGGATATCACGCCTATAGCTGGTGTATAACGGGAAAGCCAACATTTTAAAACCCACAAACCTTTTTTTTCTCCTCTCTTTGTCGCCTGTGTTCGTTTGGTGTTCCTAGTTGTGCTCCTCCAACATCTTTTGCAGCCATGGAGAGACACTCCCAGTCATCGTCGACGGCATTCAAACGACAACCACTACATCGAACTACGTCCTGGGTGCTTGGGTGTAACAATACCCATGCATCCCTGACAACACCGACGATAGCCCACAAGCAATGGTCTACACCGACACGCACGATGGGCACCAGAAGGCAACACCTGCACTCACGAAGGTGGACCGATTCGTCTCTGCAACCCCGTCTCCAACAACAATGGAGCATGGGGCAACGTCAACCCCTCAATTATTCGTAAGGTCAATGGCATCCCAACGCACCACCAGAATTGTCACACCATAGATGGTGTGATGGTTCGCTCAACGAAGGGGAGCTATCGATGCCTCGCCTACATCAACACCAAGAGATCACGGGAGCAGTGCAACGCACCAGTGCGGCCAGCGTGAATCTGTGAAACCCTCCAATCAAGTCGGCTGGCACCGTAGCAGCTAGACGGTCGCGACGAGATTGGTAAAAAAATTCATTTTGTTTTCAGAACAAGGCATGATGTTTCCCCATGGAACGAAGATAGGATAGGGTTCCTTCGTTGGCTGGCATCGTGCGTCTTATACGATCCAACAAGCAGCCTAGAGAAACACAGGTGTGTACGGACATGCCTACACTAATTTACATTACTATCAATCAATCATCGTCGGGACCACGCTCAATATCATGAACCTCAGATCAATACCTCTCTAGGCTGCACACATGTTGATGCGCCAATTCGTTACAGAAAAAAATGTTTTTACCAAACTAAGTTCGAATGCTTCACGCTCGAACTTTATTTGGTGAGGGGGCATTTGTTTGATGAGATTTTTGCACTACGAAGAGTATGAAAAATAAGAAGGGAGGATAATGCAAAAATAAAAGTTTTCTAAGCGTTGATTTGAACCAATAATATTTAGTTGTACACATGGAGCAAGAAATTCATGTATATGTACGCACCTCTATTGCATGTGCTCCTACGTGTGAAGTACTCCTGGCCCAAAGTAATGGTTAATGGGCTAATGGCCGACTAGTAATTGGCTCATCATTGTTACATGCATACGTACATGCAATACACGCACGTGGTAACACTTGCGTGGAGTTTGTACATATACACTGTGTGTATGTATTCGAGTATCTGCGGCCGGCAAGCTCGCACATGTACGTACCCAAAAACATGTAAAAGAAAGAAAAGGAGAGAAAAGGAGAGAAAAGGAGAGTTGTGCACGTGGTCATGTACGTGAGATTCAAGCCCTTGCTATTTTCATGTACATGCATGAAGAGTCAAGAGTAGGTTGGTGTGTATCCTATTTATACTAGTATACCGGCCGGCGAGCTCGCGCACATATATGTATCTGAATACCCGGTACATGTACGTGAGGGTTGGCATGTGATGGTCTGATGCGTGCGTATAATCAGCATGTTATTTAAATTTTGGAAACAAAGGCAATTGTCTTTGAAAGGCATGCGTCACGTAACTAACAAGGTATGTATCAGGTTTCTTTTCCTTTCCTTGAGCAAGCGTGCAGGGCAAGAAGATTATGCGTATTAGAAAGATGGATTTAAGATGGAAAGCTGGAATCTTGCCAATCAAGATCAAACCTAGCACGGCCGACCCTCTCGGCATATAAATACGGAAGAACATCGTACACAGAGAAGGCCGGAGGGAAGAGGGGGGCAAGAACCAGGCACGCACACCCCAGGCCTAGACCAGAACCTACGCGTGACGCGCCCTGACGGCAGCGTCGATGTGGAGAAGACGCACTTCTTGCGGCAGAGTCACCGACGAAGATTGCCGGGAGAAGCCGCAACCGATCAGAAGCGGCGGCCGAGATGACGGCTCAGAAGCTGCGTAAGTCGGCCAGTGTGTCGGCAGTGGCAACAATGTGCCTCTGACCCAAGCCGGAGCACACGTCCTCGACAACGGCGATGCATGCAGGAGGTTTTGCTCGCTAGAGACATCAACTGTGTTTTGTTGCTTTGTCATATTGTGTTATCAGGTTTCGTGTGGGAAGCACACATGCATCAAGAGGAGCCAAGCAAGAAACACTCGATAGGGAACCACCCGAGGTCAGAACTCAAGCACGCGGCAGTGGACGCGCCGGCGGCGGCGGCCTGCAAGCCATGTATCAGATGGAGGGAGACGCGCCAGAGGAACACGTCCATGGCCACGACGCATGCGCCAGGGCAGTGCGCGGTGGTGCCTTCACAGTCTTGGAGGATACACCGGCGGCAATAACCATGGAGCGATGCATCATGTTTCCTGAGCTAGCATGCCCGTTTCTCTATGGTACACACATTTTTTTTCATGTACCAGGTACAATTGAGAGAGTGGATGAGCGTTGGGCGGAGATGACCGTGGACGACGCGGCGGTCTTCTAATACCAGATGCAATGGAGGTGGGGGACGACACACCCAGCGGATGTGGCCACAGACGATGTTGTGCTCTTCTCATACGAGATGCAATCGAGAGGATGGACGAGCGTCGGGCGGAGATGCCTGCGGACGATGCGGTGCTCTTCTCGTACCAGATACAATGGAGGACGGCGGCGTGGAGCTCGCGAGGACGCCGCCGCTGTGCCACGAAAGATGGCGACACGGAGCTCGCCAGCACGACGCCTGTCATCTTCGTCATCAAACAGGCGCCATGGAGAATGGAGGTGTGGAGCTCCAAGGATGCCGTCGCCGTGTCGCAGAGGATGGAGATACGGAGCCCGCCTAGACAACGCCCATCATCAACATCATCAAGCCGGTGCCACCGTGGACGGAGGCATGGAGCTCGCGGGACGACACCACTGGTGTCTCTATCTCATCAAGACGGAGCCCATAACCCGGAGCCCATGAAGATGACACACGCCCTCGGTGCTGCCCGCAACATGGAGCCCACGATACGAAGAATATGGTGCTACGCGATGACACGTCTTCACCGACCCTTAACACGATCCCGCAATGTGTTTCCCTTGTCTTGGCGGACAACCGAATACGGCGTCCAGCCGAGACGAGGTGCACTCTTGATGGCGTACAGGTCTCGGCATACAGGCAGCATGCTCCTTTTCTTAGCAGACCACCGAATAGGGCATCTAGCTGAGACGAGGCATCAACCACGCCCCTCCATGATGTTGTTTTTCTTTAACACTGTAATGTTTTGCCCTTGTCTTGGCGGACCACCGAATACGGCGTCCAACCGACACGAGGTGCAACCTTCATTGCATACAGGTCCTGTCGTCATATGGGCAGCGTGATCCTTGTCTTAGTAGACCACCGAATACGGCGTCTAGCTGAGATGGGGCATCAACCGCGCCCCTCCCTAGTGTCACCTTTCTTCGGCCCGGCGGTGTGATCCTTGTTTTAGCAGACCACCGACTACGGCGTCTAGCCAAGACGAGCTATACACCACGCCCCTCAAAGATGTTACCTTTCACGGCCTCGTGAGGCAGATCCCTTGTCTTGGAGGACCACCGAAAACACGGCATCCAAACAAGATGAGGCGCCAACCACACCGGCATTGACGATACGAGCGATCGTTGGTTTTACACTGACGCTGGTCTCCACAAAAGAATACTCCCGCGAGGCAACCCCTTGCATACTCGACGAAGCCGCTACATCGTCAAGAAGTCTGAGCCAAGTAGGATCCATGCTACCCCAACACCGACTACATCAACGCTGTCAAGACCGACGAGGCGCGACGGCGAGGGCAGACGTGGCTAGCACAAAGCCATGTTCTAAGCGGCCACGTGTACCGACGAGGACACGGGCTTTGCCGCTGCCCACACCTACACCCATCATCATCATATGCATGGAGAACGTGAAAGCGAAGATGACAAAGACGACGACACGGCTTAATCGGAGGTGTCTCGCGGAGTAACCCGCAGGAGTAATTAACCGGGAGCCTTCCGAGGCCTCGGGAACCAGAGATCGCAATCGCTACAGTCAGGTTGGCCGCGCTAGTCGGCCACGGAGCGCATATGTAAAGGGACGTGTAATTTTGTTTCTCCAATGAGAGATTAATAATGTGCATGTTTCCCTATGTTTATTTGTGTGCTTGGTACACTGGCACGCTTGCAATGTTTTATTTTCCCTGGAGCGTAGAGAGATAATAATACAATAACCAACGTTATTTTCATTATTTCACATGTCAAACAATACTATGCATTGGCCTTTACTATGTGTGCATGAATTGTTCTTATATGACATGCCGATGCATAGGAAGAGAGTTAGACTTTGTTACATGATATATGTTACTTTGTGCTCACTACTAAATTACAAATCATTGTTAATTAAAATTGGCTTTGATATACCTTGGGATCCGGGTGGATTCACTACTTGAGCACTATATGCCTAGCTTAATGGCTTTAAAGATAGCGCTGCCAGGGAGACAACCCGGAAGTTTTAGAGAGTCATTTATTTCCGTTGAGTGCTTTCATATAGTTTAAAAACAACAAAAATAAAGAGGGGAACCCAAAACTTTTTCAAAAAGGAAAGTGAAAGTGAGAAAGACAAGCATTGTTGAAGTGGGAGAGCTCCTTGAACTTTGTTCATGCTCACGAAAACTTTGTGAATCTTGATTACAGAAACTTTTCAACAAAAATAATTATCCCCTTGTACAATTCCATCATGTTATAAAAATAATGTGCCAAGGTTTGCCTTTAGGATGTTTACTTTGCTTGTTGGTTTGTACAGTGCAGGACAGAAACTTTGGCTGTAGTGCATGATTTTACATATTTTACTAGAACGTCAAATGGTTCTGAAACTTTTTGCACTGCCTTTCTATACAAATTGTTTATTTTTCCTAATTTTGGCAGAGTTTTTCAAGTATCAGAAGTATGGTGAATGTTCAGATTGTTACAGACTGTTCTGTTTTAGACAGATTCTGTTTTTGATGCATAGTTTGCTTGTTTTGATGAGACCATCGATTCATATCACTGGATTAAGCCATGAAAAAGTTATATTACAGTAGACACAATGCAAAAAAAATATGAATTGGTTTGCAACAGTACTTAGAGTAGTGATTTGCTTTATTATACTAACTGATCTTACCGAGTTTTCTGTTGAAGTTTTGTGTGGATGAAGTGTTCGATGATCGAGAAGGTCTCGATGTGAGAAGAAGGAAGAGAGGCAAGAGCTCAAGCTTGGGGATGCCCGAGGCACCCCAAGTAAATATTCAAGGAGACTCAAGCGTCTAATCTTGGGGATGCCCCGAAAGACATCCCCTCTTTCTTCAACAAGTATCAGTATGTGCAATCTTGGAGCGTCTTTTGCACTTAGTTTTCATTTTTGTTTTATGCACCATGCTGGTATGAGGTAGTCCTTGGTTGATTTATAGAATGCTCTATGCACTTCACTTATATCGTTTGAGTATGTCTTTATAGAATGCTTCATGTGCTTCACTTATATCATTTGAAGTTTGGATTGCCCGTTTCTCTTTACATAGAAAACCACCATTTGTAGAATGCTCTTTTGCTTCACTTATATTTTTGAGAGCACGGGCATATCTTTTGTAGAAAGAATTGAACTCTCTTGCTTCACTTATATCTATTTAGAGAGATGACAGGAACTGGTCATCCACATGGTTAGTCATAAAATCTTACATAAAACTTGTAGATCACTGAATATGATATGTTTGATTCCTTGCAATAGTTTTGCAATATAAAGATGGTGATATTAGAGTCATGCTAGTGGGTAGTTGTGGATTAGTAGAAATACTTGTGTTGAGGTTTGTGATTCCCGTAGCATGCACGTATGGTGAACCGTCATGTAACGAAGTCGGAGCATGTGGTATTTATTGATTGTCTTCCTTATGAGTGGCGGTCGGGGACAAGCGATGGTCTTTTCCTACCAATCTATCCCCCTAGGGGCATGCGTAGTAGTACTTTGCTTCAAGGGCTAATAAAATTTTGCAATAAGTATGCGAGTTCTTTATGACTAATGTTGAGTCCATGGATTATATGCACTCTCACCCTTCCATCATTGCTAGCCTCTCTAGTATCGCGCAACTTTCGCCGGTACCATAAACCCACCATATACCTTCCTCAAAACAGCCACCTATCATGGCATTTCCATAGCCATTCCGAGATATGTTGCCATGCAACTTCCATCATCATCATATACATGACTTGAGCATTCATTGTCATATTGCTTTGCATGATTGTAAGATAGCTAGCATGATGTTTTCATGGCTTCTCCGTTTTTTGATGTCATCGCTATGCTAGATCATTGCACATCCCGGTACACCGCCGGAGGCATTCATATAGAGTCATATCTTTGTTCTAGTATCGAGTTGTAATATTGAGTTCCAAGTAAATAAAAGTGTGATGATCATCATTATTAGAGCATTGCCCCAAGAAAATAAGAGGCCAAAGAAGCCTAAATAAAAAAGGGGGCCAAAGAAGCCCGCAAAAAAGGAAAAAAGGGGGGCAATGTTACTATCCTTTTACCACACTTGTGCTTCAAAGTAGCACCATGTTCTTCATATAGAGAGTCTCTTGAGTTATCACTTTCATATACTAGTGGGAATTTTCATTATAGAACTTGGCTTGTATATTCCAACGATGGGCTTCCTCAAATGCCCTAGGTCTTCATGAGCAAGCAAGTTGGATGCACACCCACTTAGTTTCAGTTTGAGCTTTCATATACTTATAACTCTAGTGCATCCGTTGCATGGCAATCCCTACTCACTCACATTGATATCTATTGATGGGCATCTCCATAGCCCGTTGATACGCCTAGTTGATGTGAGTCTATCTTCTCCTTTTTGTCTTCTCCACAACCACCATTCTATTCCACCTATAGTGCTATATCCATGGCTCACGCTCATGTATTGCGTGATGGTTGAAAATGCTGAAGCCCGTTAAAAAGTATGAACCAATTGACCGGCTTGTCATCGGGGTTGTGCATGATGTGAATATTTTGTGTGGTGAAGATGGAGCATAGCGAGACTATATGATTTTGTAGGGATAACTTTCTTTGGCCTTGTTATTTTGAAAATACATGATTGCTTTATTAGTGGGCTTGAAGTATTATTGTTTTTATGCCAAATGATAGACTATTGCTTTGAATCACTCGTGTATTAATATTCATGCCATGATTAGATATGTGATCAAGATTATGCTAGGTAGCATTCCACATCAAAAATTATCTTTTTTATCATTTACCTACTCGAGGACGAGCAGGAATTAAGCTTGGGGATGCTGATATGTCTCCATCATATCTATAATTTTGATTGTTCCATGCCAATATTCTACAACTTTCATATACTTTTGGCAACTTTTTATATTATTTTTAGGACTAACATATTGGTCCTGTGCCCAGTGCCAGTTCCTGTTTGTTGCATGTTTTATGTTTCGCAGAATATCCATATCAAACTTAGTCCAAACGGGATAAAAACGGACGGAGCTTATTTTTGGAATATTTGGAAAATCTGGGAGAAAGATCAACGCGAAAAGTGTCTGAGGTGGGCACCCCCACTCCCCTGAGGGCGCCCCTGACCCTCGTGGTGTAGCCGTAAGGTGGTTGATGCCCTTCTTTGGTCGCAAGAAAGCTAATTTTTGGTAAAAAAACACAGCGAAGGTTTCTGTCCAATCGGAGTTATGGATCTCCATATATATACGAAACGGTGAAAGGGCAGCAGAACAGAACACAGAAACAGAGAGAGACAGAGAGACAGATCCAATCTCGGAGGGGCTCTCGCCCCTCCCATTCCATGGAGGCCAAGGACCAGAGGGGAAACCCTTCTCCCATCTAGGGAGGAGGTCAAGAAAGAAGAAGACGAGGGCCCCCCCTCTCCCCTTCTCTTCCGGTGGCGCCGGAACGCTGCTGTGGCCCTCATCATCATCACCGCGATCTACACCAACACCTCTGCCATCTTCACCAACATCTCCACCACCTCCCCCCTTATCTACAGCAGTCCACTCTCTCGCAACCCACTATACCCTCTACTTGAACATGGTGCTTTATGCTTCATATTATTATCCAATGATGTGTTGCCATCCTATGATGTTTGAGTAGATTTTCGTTGTCCTATCGGTGGTTGATGAATTGCTATGATTTATTTAATTTTCTTGTGGTTATGTTGCTGTCCTTTGGTGTCCATCATATGAGCGCGCGCATGGAACACACCATAGGGTTAGTTGTATGTTGATAGGACTATGTATTGGAGGGCAAGAGTGACAGAAGCTTCAATCTAGCATAGAAATTGATGCATACGGGATTGAAGGGGGACCAATATATCTTAATGCTATGGTTGGGTTTTACCTTGATGAACGTTAGTAGTTGCGGACGCTTGCTAATAGTTCCAATCATAAGTGCATAGAATTCCAAGTCAGGGATGACATGCTAGCAGTGGCCTCTCCCACATAATACTTGCTATCGGTCTAGTAAAGTAGTTAATTGCTTAGGGGAAATTTTGCAACTCCTACCACCACTTTTCCACACTCGCTATATTTACTTTATTGTGCCTTTACTTAAACAACCCTTACCTTTTGTTTACGTGCTCTTTATATTCTTGCAAACCTATCCAAAAACACGTACAAAGTACTTCTAGTTTCATACTTGTTCTAGGTAAAGCGAACGTCAAGCGTGCGTAGAGTTGTATCGGTGGTCGATATAACTTGAGGGAATATTTGTTCTACCTTTAGCTCCTCATTGGGTTTGACACTCTTACTTATCAAAAACTGTTGCGATCCCCTACACTTGTGGGTTATCAAGGTCCTCTTGGCACTTCGTGAGACGATGGTGGGTCCAAGGGGATGACCGTAGGATGCTCCGCATCATTTCCCCTCCCTTGGGGAAGATCCGACCTCGGATCGATATCCTCATCACCATGGTAGGGCGAGAGATCCTTGACGTTGAAGATGTCGCTCACGGAGTACTTGTCGCGCGAGATGTCGATCTTGTAGGCGTTGGTGTTATAGCATTCAAGCACCATCAAGGGTCCATCCTCTCGTGGTCAAAGTTTTGGACTTGCATTCGTTGGGGAAGCGGTCCTTGAGAAGGTGTAGCCACACAAGATCTCCAATGTTGAATACCATGGGGTGCTTGTTGATGTTGTGCTTGGTCGCAAGTCATTGTACTTGGCGCTCGATGGTTTGCCTTGTATATTCATGCACCTTCTTGAGATGGTTCACACGCGCACTTGCGTCCATATTGATGCGCTCTTGTAGTGGTAGAGGAAGAATGTCCAATGGGGACAAAGGGTTGAATCCGTAGACGACCTCGAAGGGGGACTTGCCGGTTGTTGAGTGTCTTGCGCAGTTGTAGGGGAACTCAGCGATAGGTAGACACTCCTCCCACTCCTTGATGTTCTTCTTGATTAGCACTTGAAGTAGAGCTGGGAGTGTGCGGTTGGTCACCTCCGTTTGGCCGTCGGTTTGAGGGTGGTAAGCTGTGGAGAAGAGTAGCTTGATTCTGAGCTTCGCACATAGGGTCTTCAAAAAGTAGCTTAGGAACTTGACGTCATGGTAGGAGACAATCGTCATTGGCACTCCATGTAGACGCAATATTTCCCTGCAAAAGAGATTGGCAGCATGTGAAGCATCGTCTATCTTGTTGCAAGGAATGAAATGTGTCATCTTAGAGAAACGGTCCACAACGACAAATACTGAATCCTTTCCATTTCTAGTTCTAGGCAATGCAAGTACAAAATCCATGCTAATGTCTTCCCATGGTTGATATGGAATTGGGATAGGCATGTAAAGGCCATGGGATTGATCTTTAGACTTAGCTTTGCGACATGTAGAGCATCGGTTGGTGAAGCGGTTGACATCGCAAAACATCCTAGGCCAATAATAGTTCTCGGAGTGCGTAGAAAAAGTCTTGTCGCGTCCAAAATGTCCCATTAGTCCTCTATGAAAATGTTTGCAAATTGGTTGGTTGGGGCCAAGTTTTAATAGCATTGATCTTAGAGTCATCAACATGATCACCCTTAGAGGAAACAACAAAACCCGAGAAAACGAGCTTATCAACGCCGGAAAGGCACTTTTCCATGTTAGCATAGAGATGCTCGTTTCGAAGAGTTTGCAAAACGGTTCGAACATGGGTGACATGATCTTGAAGAGATTTGCTATAAATTAGGATATCATCGAAGTAGACCACAACAAACACACCAATGTAAGGGCGAAAGACATGATTCATAAGACGCATAAAATTACCCGGTGCTTCCAATAGACCCATAGGCATGACTAACCACTCATACAAACCAAACTTCATTTTGAAAGTGGTTTTCCATTCATCACCCTCTTGTGTGCGGATTTGATAGTAACCAGTTTTAAGATCAATCTTGGAAAATATAGTGGCACCACTAAGTTCATCAAGCATATCATCAAGGCGTGGAATGGGATACCTATAGAGAACGGTGATAGCATTTATAGGTCTATAATCGGAGCACATGCGAAAGCTACCATCTCGTTTTGGCACAAGAATGACTGGAATGGCACAAGGGCTCAAACTTTCATGCAAATGTCCATGGTCTATGAGATGCTTTACTTGCCTTTGTATTTCCTTGGTTTCTTTGGGGTTGACGCAGTAGGGAGCTTTGTTTGGAAGAGGTGCTCCGGGGATGAGGTCGATGCGGTGCTCGATGCCTCGAAGTGGAGGTAGTCCCGGAGGCAGCTCGTCGCGAAAAACATCTTGAAATTCCTGCAAAAGAGAAGACAACAATAAAGGTATAGCATGAGAGGTGTTAGCTTGTGTTGCATTGTCCTTGCGCAAAAGGACATAGTGTAGGACACTAGATGGGTTCTCACACACTCCTCTTATCTCACTTTTGGTGGCAAATAGAACTAAGTTCTTCTTTTCGCTCATCATGGAGGCACTCGATTTGGGCTTGTGGCACTCACTCTCTTTTTAGTGGTTCGCTTTCTCACTGTTCTCTCCATGATGGTTGGCTTGTGAAAGTGCGTTATATCGACTAGAGGGGGGGTGAATAGGCGATTTTTATGAAAGTCTTCAAAACGTGGAAGTTATGAAGACAAACGATAGAAATAAACGTATTACCATGCCGCGGAAGGTAGACTACACTAGGCAAACCATAGTCAAATATTCAATGGAGTGAAAGCACAATGACTAATAGCAGCAATGTAGTAAGGATCAGGTAGGAAGATATTATGAAGCCAAACAGAACACGCAGTCACTCAGTGAAGTTAAAAGATAGTGCAATCATACAATGACTTCACAAGGACCAACAGTAAGTAAAGGGAAGGAAAGGATGAAACCAGTGACACGTTGAAGACAATGATTTGTTGGACCAGTTCCAGTTGCTGTGACAACTGTACGTCTGGTTAGGGTGGCTAGGTATTTAAACCTGAGGACACACAGTCCCGGACACCCAGTCCTGAACACGCAGCTCAGGACACCCAGTCCTCACCGTATTCCCCTTGAGCTAAGGTCACACAGACCTCGCCCAATCACTCTGGTAAGTCTTCAAGGTAGAATCCCAAACCTTCACAGACTTCGTTCACCGGCGATCCACAATGTCTCTTAGATGCTCAGAACGCGACGCCTAACCGGCTGGAGGATTCACAGTCCTCAAGTGTAATAAGTCTTCAGATCACACAGACAAGAAGACTTAAGTGATGCCTAATTATCTTTGGCTCTGGGTGGTTAGGGCTTTATCCTCACAAGGAATTCTCTCTCAAAGGTTTCGAGGTGGGTTGCTCGCAAACGACAAAAGCCGTACACTAACTCTGAGCAGCCAACCATGTATGGTTGTAGGGGGTGGGCTATTTATAGCCACTAGGCAACCCGACCTGATTTGTCCGAAATGACCGTGGGTCACTAAGGAACTGACACGTGTTCCAACGGTCAGATTTCAAACTCAAACGGCAACTTTACTTGGGCTACAAGCAAAGCTGACTTGTCCGACTCTGGACAAGATTCGCTCTCATAGTCTTCACTCGAAGACATAGGTTTTGGTTAAGCATCACTTCAGTCATTCTGACTGGTTCTCTTGGACCCCACTTAACAGTACAGTGGTTCCTATGACTCAACAAAGAATAAAAAGAACTACGAAAGATCTATGTCTTCGAGCTCCATAGGCTTCATGCGATGTCTTCTCTTGTCATAGTCTTCAATGTGAATGTCTTCATATACCACCTTTGACTTCAATGTCTTCATACATTTTTAGGGGTCATCTCTAGTAGGAAAACCGAATCAATGAGGGACTTCTACCTATGTTATCCTGCAATTCTCACAAACACATTAGTCCCTCAACTAGGTTTGTCGTCAATACTCCAAAACCAACTAGGGGTGGCACTAGATGCACTTACAACTTGCTTGTTGTCGATCACTTGGCTTGGAGACATAGGGTGAAGTACATACTCCTTTACTTTCATCTTGAAGATGTAGTGGTTCGTTCGGACATTGTGGATGACACCTCTATCAAATTTCCATGGGCGTCCAAGAAGAAGGTGGCAAACAGTAATTGGAACGACGTCACACTCCAAAGTGTCTTCGTAGGCGCCAATTTTGAAGGAGACTTGTACTCGATGCTCGACTTGATAGTGCCGGAGTCGCTAAGCCATTGAACTTTGTAGGGATGTGGGTGCTTCTTCTTAGGCAATTGGAGCTTGGAGCAAAGTTCTTCTCTTGCGAGGTTATGACAACTCCCTCCATCGATGGTGACCTTGACGGATCTTCCATTGATGCCGGCCTTGGTGTGGAATATGTGGCATCTTTGGTCTTCTTCTTGTTGATGTTGAAGAGTCAAGACCTTGGAGATAATGAGAGCGGGACTTGAATCTTCATCACAAAATACTTGTTTCGTGTCTTCTTTGTTCACTTGCCGGTGTACGGCCACTTGCTCAAGGGCTTCCATTTCTCCTTCACTCATTGAGTCATAAGTGCCGTCGTCATTGAGGATCATGGTCCGCTTGTTGGTACACTCATAGGACTTGTGGCATCGGCCTCCGCATGTGAAGCATTTGAAGGAACTCATCTTGACGGTCTCATCGGTTGGGGTAGATGATGATCAAGCTCTCGGCTTGAAGTTGCTCATTGTAGGAGGATGACTTGGTGTTGACGAAGCTTTCTTGGAACTCGACTTGTCGATTTTTCTTGTAGAAGGATTGGTAGATGGAGTTGGAGTCGTTCAAGCTTGGGTGTTGGAGAAGCCGTATGACTTGGATGAGAACTTGGCATACTTGTAATCGTCTTGCACTTGACGTTCTGCTTTGGTAGCTTGGTGCACTAGCTTGATGAGGTTCGAGTATGGTTGGAAGTCGGCGATCTTCTTGATAGGACGGTTGAGTCCATTCATGAAACGTGCCATAGTTTTCTCATCATCTTCCGTGACATTGGCTCATATCATGGAAATCTCCATCTCCTTGTAGTACTCTTCAACGCTCTTTGTTCCTTGCTTGAGTAGTTGGAGTTTCTTGAAGAGGTCGCGGTTGTAGTAGGTAAGCATGAAGCGTGCTCTCATGACATCCTTCATTTGCGCCCAAGTAGTGATGGGTGGTTCACCTCTTGCCTCACGGTGCTCGATGACTTGTTCCCACCATATGAGGACATAGTCTTGGAACTCAAGGGATGCCATCACAATCTTCTTCTCTTCTTCATAGTTGTGCAACGGAAGACTTTGTCGACCTTCAATGCCCATGAAAGGTACTCTTCGGGATCGTTGCTTCCATTGAACTTGGGCATGGTGAACTTTAGCTTGCCATATATTTTCTCTTCATTGTGTTCGGGTCTTGGATGATGACGTCCTTGACGCGGAGGATCGTCTCTCACAACGTGTTCTTGTCGTGGATGATTTCCAATGTCGTCTTGTTCTTGTTGAACATGATGTTCTTGGCGAGCTTGTGGAGGAACTTGTCGAGCTTGACATTGCATGCAAGCTAGATATTGTTGTTCGTGAGCTTCTTCGCCAAGTGCTTCTTCATGTTCATGAGCATGTCGGCCTCGGTTGGCTATGGCTCGACTTGAATCTTGGAGGGCTTGTTGTGCCTCGAGTGCTTGAGCATCTCGCAATCTTTGCGCTTGACGTTATGCCTCGACATCTTGTACTTCTTGGTGTAGACGCGCTCACTCTTCCTCTTCATGTTGGCCTTGGCGTTGCCATTCTCGTGCTTGTGCAAAGGCAGCTTGGTTTTGAAGGTGTCGGTGCTCTTGAGAGTCGGTGTCGGATAGAGGATTGAGGATTGCTTGACGATCGTTGCACATGACACGGCGAAGGGTGTTTGATGTCGGTGTACTTGATCTAGAGAGGGTGAAGTCGGAGTGCCGACTTGAATGGCTCCTTCTTGAAGAGGACGAAGTGCAAGAAGAGCAGTTGAGCAACAAAGCACAAATCTCATCCATTCTTGCGTCGTTCTCTTGCTTGTGATCGTCGAGCTTGTGGTTGAAGTAGTCCCTTGTACGTTGCTCGGAGAGTCGTAAGTCAACGGCGAGGTTGTCGATGCATTCACTCATTGCTTGTTGCTCTTGATGCAAAGCACGTTGTGCACCAAAGAGGTGTCTCTTGGTGACGTAGGAGTTCATGTCATTGTGTTGCTCGATGAAGAGTGGGTTGGTAGAAGTACTTGGCCTATCCATCATTCCAAGTGAAATATGTGAGTGGGAGAAAGAGAAGAACGTATACCAAATGTACCATGACCGAAGTTGAAGGTGGATCAAAGATCACTCCAATGTGGGACAAGGAAATAGCACAATTGGTACCAAATTCTTGTCGGATTCTCACACATATACAAGTAAAAGCTTATGGTGGAGCTTGGTTAGGATGGTGGCACAAAATTTGATGCAATTTTTAGTGAGCTTCAATAATGTTGGAAAAGATTCACAAGTTTTCAATGCAACAAGTAGACCAAGCAATATAAGGTGCATGGAAACACACACGCAAAGAGATAAGTGGGGTCGTGCAACCAGGGGTGAGCCAAAATGTGGAATCCAAAAAAATGCTCTTGTTGCACAACACTAGAGAGACGCTAGCACGATTGCACAATAGGCGGATACGAAGACTTGTGCACAACCTACTAAGCAAAAATGCAACGACTTCTATCCGAAGTATGCTCTATGTATGGTGTTCCGATGATATGATCCAAGATGATCTAGTATGACAATCTTAATGTTGTATGATGCTATGGTTCTTGCTTAAAAGCTCTTTGCTTATCTTTCCCTTTTTCTTAAAAGCTTGTTTGGCTCTTTGTTGTTTGAGCACTTTTATCATGCAATGCTTCACGAACCAAGATAGCAATTTTGTATGTGATGACAATCTTGTGACACAAGCGATGATACCAAGATATGCACCAATGATGTATGTATGCTATGGGAAGTATGACCACTAATGTGCACAAGTCATGTTGCCAGCAATACTCAAAGGCTAGTATCTATGGGTAAGTGATGCAAAGGAGTAAGGCTATGATGGCTATCAAAGTAATGGCAAGAATTATATGTCCAATACCAAGGTGAGGTTACCGTTTGTTGGTTCCTTGTAAGCAAGAAACGGTTGATGGTGTCAAAATTGGTGAAGTAGTGGTTGTTGATGACGCATCCATGGCGAAAATGAGCGACGGTGATGTTGATGTCAAACCGTACCAAAATAACCGAAATACAATAGGACACGGAACCGCAACTCAAATTCTCAAAGCAAAATTGGACCAAAATTGTCGGACTTGGTAGTGGTAAGCGATGGTGGTGTATGTGGTATATGGCGGTGTTATGCGGAAGTGGTGGTGGTGTGCGGATGTTGCTTCGAGGGGCCGGATGTCCGGGTTTGATGGCTGGATGTCTGGGGTGCCAGATGTCCGGGCTATCGGGCCGGATGCCCTGGCTCTGGATCCGGGCGAACTCCGCGTGGAATGTGGTAAATCCGGGCAAAATTCGGAGGAATTTTTGGATGGAAAATGCGGAAAAGTGGATGGAAAGCTAGATCTACCTGCAATACATAAAATCCAAGGATCAAATCGAACAAAACTTCAACACACCAACAAATCACAAAAAAAATTTGGAGCTATTTTTGTGGGAAATTTCCGAATTAGGGACAAAACAACAAAAACAAGGCTCCGAAATCGTGATCAACGTGGCTCATGATACAAGATGATATCATGAGACAAGCTGGCTCTGATCCAAGATGATGTAGGGTAGGGCCCTAATCGCCCAATCTTTCACGAAAGGAGCGGATCCCGCGAAGAACACGAAGAACACGGGGGAAAACACGAGGGGAAACATGAGAGAATCACTAAACCAACAAGAAATAGTCACACACATGCTAGATCCTTGAGTACATAGGAGATCACACGATCCATGGTCAACTAGGGACGATACAAAAGGTAACGGTCTTCTCCGAGAGGAGGTCTTGAATCCACAGGGGGATCTTCCCATAAAGGGGTCTTGAATCCAAAGGGATCTTCCCTAAAGAGGGGCCGCGATCTCTCTCGTGGAGTAGATCCGATGTGGATGAGCAATGCTCTATCTCAAGTACGAGCTAAACCAATGCTAACACTAAAACGTAGGTAGGAGAAGAGTATATATAGTCTAGGTGGGCGAAGGGATACACGGGCCTCGGGCCCTTACACTGTGCGCAGACAGGGGAGGTCGGACGTCCGGGCGTCGGGCCGGATGTCTGGGCATTCGCGGAAGGCCGGATGTCCGGGCTGGAGGGGCCGGCTGTCCGGGCTGGCGGGGGTACTCTTCTGTTCTCTGTTGCAGCTTGTCTGAATATCTGGGCGGGAGGCCGGAGTTCCGGGCCGGGGCCGGATGTTCGGGCTTGGGCCGGATGTCTGGGACTTGTAGATGCTCGGCGGCTGGAATGCTGCTGTAGTTGAAGTCTTCAGCGGCTGGCTGTCTGGGCTCGAGGCCGGATGTCCGCGCCCTAGAGTTGTCTTCTTCTCCTTCCGGCGTTCCTCTTCATCCGTGGACTTGGTGGCTTGTCCGTCTTCACGTGCATCTTGGGAGGGTCCTCTTGGTACCTAATCATGCACAACATCTCGGACTTAGGTAGTAGCCATGTCTCGAGGGGATCATATGCAATATCACTAAGGAGAGAAGTCACCTCGGTCTCGAGAGCTCTAGCTCTATCTCTAGTCGTAGGTCCTCTTGGCACTTCGTGATACAATGGTGGGCCCAAGGGGATGACCGTAGGATGCTCCACATCAATGTGGTTGATCATATTATGCTTTATTATATGTGCTTGAATGATGCTATCTTATCAGTAGTGCATGATCAATTATATTTGTCTTGGTGATGAGTGCATGTTATTTTTATTCTATCATTTTGAGCGTCCACCAAGAAGTATGTGACATGGAAGAGTAACCCAAGATCCTAATCAATTGTGCGTTTGCATTCAAAAGAAAATCATAAATAATGCACAAATTTAGGGGGAACTCTTTCTTATCACATACTTCTGAAAGCAACAATATATTTCATTCTTATTATCATTTGTCGAAGCTTTGATCTATATGTCGTCATCAGTTACCAAAAAGGGGGAGATTGAAAGTGTAACTAATCCCTGGGTGGTTTTGGTAATTCATAACAACATATTGCTCATTGAACTAATATCCTTTCAAGATGATTATTTCAGCAAGTTCAATGATTGGCATGGCATGGACTAGAGATGTGGACCTGTCAAAATGCTAAGGACAAATATTGGAAAAAGCTCAAGACTCTTCATTTCTATTTTAGTGATCCAAGATCACATTGAGTCCATAGTGAAAGCGAATACTATTGAAAGGGGATGAGGTGTTGCTTAATGGTCTACTTGCTCAAAATGCTTACTGATATGCTCCAAAGCCCTCAACCATTTTCTCAAATCCAAATATGTCCTAAACCTAAAGTCAAACTTGGCCCCACCGATTTGATTCATCTGGCGCCCCCGCGTTCATTTGACATGGCCATAGCTACAAACCCTAATCAGTTCGGTCTCACCGATAGGGATCTCGGTCTCACTGAGATGGGATTGCAAACTCTCTGTTTCCCTTCGTAACTCTTCGGTCTCACCGAAATGAGTGATCGGTCCCACCGAGTTCGCAGTGTAAACTCTCTGTTTCTCTTTCGTAACATTTCCGTATTACCGAAAGGAGCGATCGGTCCCATGGAGTTTGCCTGACCAACTCTCTGTTTGCTTGTTACTAAAATCGGTTTCAATGAGGTGAAGTAATCGGTCAAACCGAGATCAAGTTTTGCCCTAACCCTAGCTCATCGGTCCCACCGAGTTTATCATGTCAGTCCCACCGGAAAGCCTAATGTTCACATTTTGAACTGAATCGGTCTCACCGAGTTTATACATTCAGTCTGACCGAGTTGGCTCTTTTGTGTATAACAGTTAGATTTTGTGTGGAGGCTATATATACCCCTCCACCCTCCTCTCCATTTGAAAAAGAGCCATCAGAACGTGCCTACACTTCCAGCATTCATTTTCTGAGAGAGAACCACCTACTCATGTGTTGAGACCAAGACATTCCAATCCAACCACAAGAATCTTGATCTCTAGCCTTCACCAAGTTGCTTTCCACTCAAATCATCTTTCCACCATAGCCAAATCTGTGAGAGAGAGTTGAGTGTTGGGGAGACTATCATTTGAAGCACAAGAGCAAGGATTTCATCATGAACACACCATCTATTAACTTTTGGAGAGTAGTGTCTCCTAGATTGGTTAGGTGTCACTTGGGAGCCACTTTCAAGATTGTGGAGTTGAACCGAGGAGTTTGTAAGGGCAAGGAGATCGCCTACATCGTGAAGATCTACCCGAGTGAGGCAAGTCCTTCGTGGGCGATGGCCATGGTGGGATAGATAAGGTTTCTTCTTTGTGGACCCTTCATGCGTGGAGCCCTCCATGGACTCGCGCAACCGTTACCCTTCGTGGGTTGAAGTCTCCATCAATATGGATGTACGATAGCACCACCTATCGGAACCACGCCAAAAATCTTTGTGTCTACATTGCATTTGCCTTTCCAAACCCCTCCCTTTACCTTCATATGCAATGATATACATTCCACTGCTATAATCTTTGAATGGCATGTGTAGGTTGATTGTTTGACTTGTGCTAAGCTGTCAAAATCTGCCAAGACTGAAAATTGGGAAAAGGCTAGGTTTTTATTTGGTCAAGTAGTCTAATCACCCCCCTATAGACCTACTTTCCATCCTACAACCTTGGCCCCGGAAAGCCAAGGGGAATGCCGGCACACAACTTCAGGGATGCTGCTCTTGGAGGTGGTCTCCTTCACCTTCTTGGTGGCGGGCACAGGATCAGAGACTGCTGCTCCTCTCTTAGCGGCCCGCTTACGAGGGCGTGGGTCCAAGACTAGCTCGGGATCCTGAGGGCCTGCCAAGAGCCACTCCTATTTGGGTTCCTCCGCCTCCGTGACATGCTCTCCGTCCTTGGGTCCGCAGCCGTGGTGTAGAGAGCCTCGATCACGGAAGGATCATATCCGGCAGGTTCGTTCTCGGCACCCTCACCCCCGGCAGGATTATCCCCGGCATCCTCTTCCGAGGCTTGCACCTCGTCTCTGTCGTGCAAGGAACCTCCCTCTTCAGCTTTTCCCCTTCCCATTGCCGCCTTCTTGGCCTTCGCCATGGCGGCGGCCCTCACTTCGCTGTCCTCGTCCAGCCGTTTCTTGATAGACGATGGAGGTGCGCTTGTACACTCTAGTCTCCACCCTAGTGGTCTACTCCACTGGGTGGAAGCCCATTCGATCTCTTCGTCGAGCGTGGGCAATTTCCAATCACTCGCAACTCCATGGGCATTGCAATCGGGCATCCACATGAGAATCTGATCCCTGGCAGAGTTGATGTTCACTGAGATGATGTTTGCCGACAGTTTGAATAATCCAGGGCTGCTGTACAACTGATCGCACAACTAGGCGTGGCCGTATACCGACAGGTTATTGGCCAGGCCATGGAGCAATCTCATCCTGTGTGCAACATCTCCATACCCCTGGGAGAATCTGTCCCTCTTTTTGTAATGGCGCAATTCAACAAAGGAGAAAATCGGCCCCTACATGCTGGACAGTCAACCCAGCAGCTTTAAGACGGGTAATCCTGTTTATTGCCTGGCAGAGCCTGTCCTCGATGAGGCCAAATGCTCTCCAGTCGTTGCCTGCGCTCAAGGCATTCCGTCCGTGCCTGACAGAAATCCGGGGCCTTCTTGTTCTGAATCCAATACTAATCTCCCCACCACTCCTCCCATCTATTGCGTTGTTGGCCAGAGATGTAATCCCAGTTCTCCCGTGGTACTACCCGTGGCATCTAAGTTATGTTCCTGGAGCGGTGGTTTTAGTTCTCCACCCGCGGGACGAAGTAGTGCCTGAACATATCAACATTGGGGGCAACCCCAACAAAATTCTCGCACAAGTGGGCAAAGATCGCCATGCATGCCATTGCATTTGGCGTGAAATCCAAGAGATGAAATCCATAGATCGCCATCATTGCCTCAAGGAAATCTGAGAAGGGAGGCCAGAAACCGCACATGAAATATGCGCAGAAGAATCCATATGAATCTGGCGGGTCCTCATTCGCCTCCGCCAGAACCTTGGGAGCGCCATGCCCCTTTGGGACCGCCCTCCCCCACAAGTATCCATACCTCGCCTATAGCACATCACCGTCGAGGTTTGATGGAAAGAAGACGACGTCTCCCCTTCGTCTCTTGTCAAGCTTAGTCGCCCTCTTGCTCCCCTCAGTGGCCGCCTCTTTCATGATGGTTGTCCATTTTCCCCTAGCAGCAACTTTCTTCCCCATGTGCCCTAAAGTGCGATGAGAGCGTGGGAAGGAAATTGGGAGGGGATCCGCGGTGAGTATGGGTGAGGAAAGAGCACAGTTTCTTGGCTTGTGGAGGAAGATGATGAGGAGACAATGCAGACAATGAATGAGCAGTACCCTTCCGCGTTTTCCCCTCTTAAGGGAAACAACATGGGGGGAGCGACTCTTCAGAAAAGTTACTGTTTTACATTAACTACTGTAGTCCCACGCCCCCACTACCTGTGGTAATTATGCGAAGTGGACGTTGGATTGACTAGTCATCATGACGAACCGCCGTGCGTGCAGCCTACTTCTGTCACATGTCCGTGCACTATTTGGGGCCTAACCCAACATGCCCAACGACATGTATGGCTCAAGCCCGTGGGCTTCTATCGGGGTACATAGACAGGGGTACATTTTCCCTCGACTCATGCATGGACAACAAGCCGCCGATCCTAAGGACAAGTTTGCAGCACCCAAGATCAGACCAAGCACTAAGGATCGGCCCTTTGAAGAATTAAAGTGCAGATCAAGAAGACCAAGTCGAGCCAGAGAAGCAAGATAGCACTAAGGGAAAGAAAACCTCCCTGCCGAGGTCAGGATTACCCTGGAAGCAAGCCTCCAGATCGTGCTGGCAGGCCTATCAATGACTGTGCAGGCGAACTACCCCACCGCACCACCTCACAGTGACGCACATCATCGATCGATGCGGTGTCAAGCCCCTAAGTGACTAAGTGGATACTTCCTGCCACGTGGCAACCACTTCCTATAGAAAACACCTCCAAATGACACCTATCCTGAGATACGTCAAGCAAGCAGGCGCGAACCTGGCAAAACAACCCGGCAAGGCCTACCGGGCACACTGTGATGTGACACTGAGCGGCGCATTTAATGTGCTATGTCCGCCTGCAAGTTAGGTATGATAGCAATGTTCGCTATCTAATCAGTATGTACAAACCACTGTGGTGACCCTTTTATCTATAAAAGGAGACCCATGGGAACCGTAGAGAGGATTCAGACCCTCGCATATTCATACATGCGTAGCCACTCTTGCTTCGAGGCAACCCTGCTGGGCAAGAGTGCCGCGTTCTCCACCATTATCCACCATCAATCCACCAAAGCAGGAGTAGGGTTTTATGCCTCACGGTGACCCAAACTTGGGTAAACATTCGCTCTTTGTGCGGCGTGACCATCCCCCCCTCCGAACCAAAAGGGGCTCATTGCCCCATAGGTGTATGTGGTTTCCCATGACAGAGCGTCTTGTAAGATATGAGTCTTTGATTTTTAGTTTGCCACAATCATCCTTGATGTACACACCTTTTGAGAGGGACACACATGAATCGTGAATTTATTAAAATACTCTATGTGCTTCACTTATATCTTTTGAGCTAGGCAATTTTCTCTAGTGCTTCACTTATATCTTTTGAGCTAGGCAATTTGCTCTAGTGCTTCACTTATATCTTTTTAGAGCACATTGGTGGATTTATTTTATAGAAATTGTTGAACTCTCATGCTTCACTTATATTATTTTAAGAGTCTCTCTAAACGGCATGGTAATTTGCTTAGGTTATGAATTTAGTCCTAATATGATGGGCATCCAAGAGGGATATAATAAAAACTTTCATATAAAGAGCATTGAATACTATGAGAAGTTTAATTCCTTATGATTGTTTTGGGATATGAAGATGATGATATTAGAGTCATGCAAGTGAGTAATTGTGGATTGGTAGAAATACCTATGTGAAAGTTCATGATTCTCGCAGCATGCACGTATGGTGAACTGCTATGTGAAGTCGGAGCATGATTTATTTATTGATTGTCTTCCTTATGTGTGGCGGTCGGGGACGAGCTATAGTCTTTTCCCACCAATCTACCCCCGCAAGAGCATGCGTGTAGTACTTTGTTTCGATAACTAATAAATTTTTGCAATATGTATGTGAGTTCTTTATGACTAATGTTGAGTCCATAATTAGACGCACTCTCACCCTTCCACCATTGCTAGCCTGTCTAGTATCGCGCAACTTACTCTGGTGCATTAAACCCACCATTTACCCTTCCTCAAAACAGCCACCACACCAACCTATTCTGGCATTTCCATTGCCGTTCTGAGATATATTGCCATGCAACTTCGACCATTCCGTTTATCATGACACGCACCATCATTGTCATATTGCTTTGCATGATTGTAAGATAGCTAGCATGATGTTTTCATGGCTTGTCCGTTTTTGATGTCATTTGCTATGCTAGATCATTGCACATCCCGATACACCGCCAGAGGCATTCATATAGAGTCGTATTTTTTCTAAGTATCGAGTTGTAATTCTTGAGTTGTAAGTAAATAAAAGTGTGATGATCATCATTAGTAGAGCGTTGTACCATGTGAGGAAAGGATGACGAAAGCTATGATTCCCTCACCACTTGGAATGAGTCTCTAGACTTTGCAAAAATAAAAGAGACCAAAGAAGCTGTAACACCCACAATGTGGCTATATCTCCCACATGTTGGGGCACGACTTAGAGGCATGGCCGCATGGTAGGCTTGTCGCAAGAGGGGTAATCTTCACACATCCCATGTACTAAATAAGAAAGGGATAAAGAGTTGGATTACAATCGCCACTTCACATAATACATAAATAATCCATACATCATCGTAGGTACAAACAAAGGTCTGACTATGGAACAAAAATAAAAGGAAGACAACCCCTAATGCTAGATCCCCGATCGTCCCAACCGGGCTCCACTACTGATCATCCAGAAAGGAAACAAAACAACAATCAAGATCTTCATCGAGCTCCCACTTAAGCTGGGTTGCGCCATCTGCACTGGTATCATCGGCACCTGCAACTGTTTGGAAGTATCTGTGAGTCATGAGGACTCAGCAATCTCATACCCACGAGATCAAGACTATTTAAGCTTATGGGTAGGAAAGGTAGTGAGGTGGAGCTGCAGCAAGCACTAAGCATATATGGTGGCTAACATACGCAAATAAGAGCGAGAAGAGAAGCAACGCACGGTCGAGAAGCTATAAGTGATCAAGAAGTGATCCTGAAGCTACTTACATTCAAGCATAACACGAGACCGTGTTCTCTTCCCGCACTCCGCTGAAAAGAGACCATCACGGCTACACAAGCGGTTGATTCATTTTAATTAAGTTTAGTGTCAAGTCATCTACAACCGGATATTAACAAATTCCCATCTGACACATAACCGCGGGCACGGCTTTCGAGAGTTTAAACCCGTCAGGGGTGTCCCAACTTAGCCCATCACAAGCTCTCACGGTCAACGAAGGATATTCCTTCTCCCAGGAAGACCCGATCAGACTCGGAATCCCGGTTACAAGACATTTTGACAATGGTAAAACAAGACCAGCAAAGCCACGTGAATATGCCGACAAATCCCGATAGGAGCTGCCCATATCTCGTTCTCAGGGCACACCGGATGAGCAATCTGTACAACTAAAACCATCCCTCAAGTTTCCCCGAGGTGGCGCTGCATGGGGCTCTAGTTCGGACCAACACTTAGAGAAGCACTGGCCCGAGGGGGTTAAAATAAAGATGACCCTCGGGAGCACGACTCCCAAGGGAAAAGTAGGTGGTGGTGAGGCAAATTTTAAAACCAAGGTTGGGCCTTGCTGGAGGAGTTTTATTGAAAGAGAACTATCAAGGGGTTCGCATACACCCAACTGCGTAAGGAACGCAAAATCCAGGAACATAACACCGGTATGACGGAAACTAGGGCGGCAAGAGTGGAACAAAACACCAGGCATAAGGCTGAGCCTTCCACCCTTTACCAAGTATATAGATGCATTAAAGTAAATAGAGATAACAATGATATCCCAACAATATCCATGTTCCAACATGCAACCAACTTCATCTTCACCTGCAACTAGCAACGCTATAAGAGGGGCTGAGCAAAAGCGGTAACATAGCCAAACAACGGTTTGCTAGGAAAGGTGGGTTAGAGGCTTCACATGGCAATATGGGAAGCGTGATATAACAAGTGGTAGGTAGCGCGACATAACAATAGAGCAGAAAACTAGCAAGCAAAGATAGAAGTGATTTCGAGGGTACGATCATCTTGCCCGAGATCCCGCAAGGAAGAAGAACGAGTCCATGAAGAAGACAAACGAACATAGTCGAACGAATCCTCACAACTCCGGAATGAAACCGAAGCTAATGAGAGTAGCAACCCGGAAGGAAGCAAGCAACATAGTAAACAACCATCACATAAGCATGGCATGATGCACAACCAAGTATGATGCATGTCTGGTTTAAATATGCATGGCATGGCAAAGTGCAACAAACAACACTACAACTTAAGTGGAGCTCAATACGCAATAAGTTGCATATTGACGGAACACCACATGACTTATTTAGTTCTCTCCCGTTTATGTACTCAACAATATTAAATGTTGTTAAACATGGCAAGAGGTGAAGCATATGAAAACTACCTATCTAGGCAAGTTTAAATGAGGATGGATATAACAAACAACAAATCCGGAAAATCCCCATGTGCATATTTTTGATTTGGTACTGTTCTGCCCTAAACCATATTTTAGAGTTGTTAAACATGCAAATTAAAGCCACCATGTTAAACTATGCATTTTTCTACCACATTTTCATATGAAGTTTATTAAATTTGGAGGTACGGTTAATTAGTGATTAAATAAATCATTTATCATGGCAATATGGAAAATAAACACAAACAACATTTTTAACATTTTAAACATGGATGAAAGTAGCATATTATGAAACTAGACAAAATTCTAAGCATTTTTCATATATAAGTTATTTACATATGATGCACGGTTATGAAGTTATTATATGCATGTTGTCTAGGGGGTTTTCCGCAAAACAGGCGCTCTGTGGAAAAAAAAATACTAAAACGCAGAACTGAAAAAAAAACACATGGGGGCTGAATCTGCTGGGTGCTGGGCTTTGGGTGGCTCACCATGGGCTTTAGCCCAACTGGTGAGGGGGAGGCCAGGCAGGCCGGACATGGCACGACTGGGCCTTGGTCAACAGGCGACGGAGAGGTGGCCCAAGCACATGGAGTTGTCGCGGTCAACGAAGGCGCTGGAGGCGTCGACCCCCCGGTTCGAAGCAAAGGTGCTGGGGTGTCCTCGTTCCCAAGAAGAATGAGTGGGGCACCGGCGCGGCTTGAAGCGGGAGTGCGGCGGCGAGGAAGCGACAAAGGCGCAGGGGACGGAGGGGCACGACTCCAGGCGCGGGACGGCGGCCTCCGGCGGTGGGCTTGTGGATCCGAGGCGAAGCAGGCGGCGGCACGATTCCGGGGTGACTGGCTGCTGCAGGAGCTGCATCCATGGCGCGGGGCAGGGAGCTGCTGCAGACCCTTGGCGACGAGGACGGCAGGAGGCGGCCGGACAGAGCTGACGAGGCAGCGACGCGAAGTAGTAGAAGAGGCGGGGTGCAGATGGTTGGCCTGGAGGTCGAGGTCAGGCACGGTCAGCTCTCGGGATGAGCAGGGAAGCGGGACGAGCTTGACCCGCGTGGCGGCCGGCCGGATCGACGAAGAGGATTCGAGAGATGGAGCCGGGGCAGCGGAGGCACGGGAAGCAGAGGAGACCGCAGTGTCTTCAAGATTGGGTGGAGAAGGAAAAACAAGGAGAAGGGGATCTGGGAGGATCCCGATGTGGGATTTGAGTGTGGCGGCGGCGGATCCGAGGAGGAGAAGGCTGTAGGTGGCGGCTAGAGGGGACAAATGACCTAGTTTTTAGGGTTTGGTCTAATATATAAAGCAAATGGATTTTTGGATAGGGGCATTTGGTCCCTCCGATCTTAATTGGACGGTCCCGGATAAATAGGTTAGGGGTCCCAATTAACCAAACAGAGATGTTTTACGGATGTTTGGGGATGATCTGGACCCATCGGTGACGACTGAGTGGGTCGGTTTCGGGGAAGTTTTGGACACGCGCGAGGGGTCGATGCATTGTGCAAAGAGGGGTAGGCTGTCCTAGGTGGACTGTGAAGAGGAGTTGGGTTGAGATGAGAGGGAAGAGAAGGCAGCCCGGCAACGGTTTTCGGAGACCGAAAACGTCCAACGTGTGGCCGACTATAGTACCGCTATAATTAACCGTTGGGGCATCAAACGGACTCCGAATGCGATGAAACTTGGCAGGCGACCTACTGACAACATAACAACACCGCATGCCAACTTTCATCCCATTCCGAGAACATTTTCTAGCCACTTATAAAATAATATTTTGGACGTGCCGCGGGCGCGTGCAAGTGTGTCTGGGCTCAGAACGAACAACAGAAAGAACTGGGGGAACCCAGACAAATGCAAGTTTTGAAAACATGATTATGCAATGCACATGAGGACATGATAAAATGCAACACACAAGCAAAAGACATGGCAACGTTGGCGATGAACTGGAAGACATCTGGCGCATCGGTCTCGGGGCATTACAGAAGCCCACCAAAAAAATGAGAGAAAAGAGAGGGGGCAACGGTAGTATCCTTTTTTCCACACTTGTGCTTCAAAGTAGCACCATGATCTTCATTATAGAGAGTCTCCTATGTTGTCACTTTCATATACTAGAGGGAATTTTTCATTATAGAACTTGGCTTGTATATTCCAATGATGGCTTCCTCAAATTGCCCTAGGTCTTCGTGAGGAAGCGAGTTGGATGCACACCCACTTAGTTTCTTTTTGAGCTTTCATAAACTTATAGCTCTAGTGCATCCGTTGCATGGCAATCCCTACTCACTCTCTTTGATATCTATTGATGGGCATCTCCATAGCCCAATACACCTAGTTGATGTGAGACCATCTCCTTATTTTTGTCCTCTCAACAACCACCATATTCTATTCCACATATAGTGTTATATCCATGGCTCACACTCATGTATTGAGTGAAAGTTGAAAAAGTTTTAGAACATCAAAAGTATGAAACAATTACTTGTTGTAACGCCCCGTGACCGATGTGCCAGGTGTCCTCCAGTTATTCGCTGTTGTTGCCTTGTCATTGCTTGCGTGTCATGCTTTGCATATCTTGTCATCATGTGCATTTGATTTACATACATGTTCGTCTCATGCATCCAAGCATTTTCCCCGTTGTCCGTTTTGCAATCCGGCGCTCCTATGTCACCCGGTGTCCCTTTCTACCTCTTTTCGTGTGCGGATGTTAAACGTTTTCGGATTGGACTGAGACTTTTCATGCAGCCTTGGTTTACTACCGGTAGACCGCCTGTCAAGTTTCGTGCCATTTGGACTTCGTTTGATACTCCAACGGTTAACCGAGGGTCCGAAAAGGCCTCTTTTGTGTTGCAGCCCAACACCCTTCCAAAGTGGCCCAAAACCCACCAAAACCCCCTCCATCATCTCGGTCGTTCAATCACGATCGCGTGGCCGAAAAACATGCTCAATTTGGAGCCTCCTAGCTCCCTCTACCTATAAATATGGCTCTTCTCCGAAAATTCGACGCAGATCAAACCCCATCTTTTCCCCTCGCGCCGCCGGACACTTCTTCCACCTGCCGGACATGTCCAGCCGCCGCCACCTCGCTCCGCCCTATCCGGAGCCGCCACCTCAGCTCACCGCCTCCCGCGACCAACCAGGAGGCGACACGTCACCCCCTGTTTCCACCCCGCCGCCGGGCCCGAGGGAGCCCAGATCGGGCCCGCCCTGGGCCAGTTTGGGCCGCTGCCGCCTGCGCCTTCCCAGTACTGGGGCGGGAGTTCGGGAGTATTGCCATAACTCGTATAACGGATGCTTTTCGAAGGTTGAGGTAGATGATTTCCGAAGGTTTCTTGGTTATGTGTTGAAGGATGGATACAGCTGGATGTAGGATTTGCTAGTTTTGGGTCAGATATTATGCTTCCCCTATATCCCCAACACCTGAGTGCATAACCGAAAAATTTCAGCAGTTTATAAGTGGGAATTCAAGTAGCTCCTAGGATATCTTTCCGACAGATGTATGATATGAAATTGGGGTTCGACGTCTAGTGGATTTACAGTGGTCTCGTTGTGTCTTAAAGAGTCCTTGGCTATGCCGACTCAGGGATGCTTCGTATGTCATGTGCACTGCCTTGTACATGATGGCGATGTACGATCGAGCCCGTGTAGGCCCCACCATGAAAACTTCAGACGAAATCTCTATCATATATTTGTTCTGGCTTATTCTGCAAGCCAATCCTTTGTTTTGTTTTGGGTTGTGGTATTCGAGTTTCTTCGAAGTCAAGTGTTGATTCCATACCTTTCCTAAGCGGTATTCTCATATTCCTATGTGAACACTAATCCTTCTCGTTTATCGAGATTGTCTTGTTAATCTTTTTCAACCGGCGTGTTCTCTCTTCAAGTGGTTCCGATCTTTTTCAACATCCGCAAGATCAACTCAAGTCTTCTCAATGGCGTTCGTTTCATCCATCCCAAGTTGTCTTTGTTTTCCCGCCCACCCACCTTTGTTTTCTTCAAGGACTCAGATTTCTTAATCAAGTATCATTTTATTCATGTGAAGTCTCTCCATTCTTTTCCTTCATGTTCTTACCCAGTGATTCTCATGAAGATTCTGACGGAGCTTCAAGTTATCATTATTCGTTCTTTTCTTCTCCGGTGGTTTCAATTCAAGCTTTGTTGAGTATATCCTTTCCTAATTTCAATGTTTTTTTCCATACCGGTGCACCTCATAATCTTTCACCGCTCGCTATTCTATTGTTCCGGAGTGCTCAAGATATCTCGAAGATTTGTGTTTCCACTCTTAATCCGTTCAAGATATTTTGAGGATGTTATCTCATTCAAGCCATTTAATCAACCGGTGCAATCTCTCTTCAAAATCGTTCAACGGTGTATCTTTTCAGTGGGCCCTAACCCACAAGTCTTTTTCCAGGATCTTACCTAACTCTTCTAATCTTCCCGGAGTTATTCTCAAATTCTTTCAAAGTTTGACATAGGAATGATTTATCATCAGTCAAATGCCTTTCTCCAAGATCGGTTAAATTTTTTTCATCGTTGGATCAACCTTTCTATTCTTCATTCCGGAGTGCCCCTACAATTATTGTTGGTGTTTCTCGTCGTCATTCTCAGATTTTGAAGACCGAAGAAGAATTTTCCTCCATATCTTAGCCGTCCTCTCAGAGATTCATGGTTCTAGTTCGAGGCCATCCTCTCATAATTGTTTTTGATAGTGAGAATTATTTTCACCTATCCGGAGCAATTCAAGAGTCTTCTCAGTTTGTTATCCGGAGGCCATCAATTTAGGTTTATTCATTCTCAGCTGTCAGTTATCATTCTCCAATCTTACCGGTGCTTCGTGAAAGTGATCTCTAATCAGTTCATGATCCCTTCGTTCTCATGTATCTAGATTGTCTCAAGTAACATCGTTCATTTCACAATTCTTACCCGGTGATTCATCCCTTTACTTCGTTCTTTTCCAATTCTTACGGTGGCTATTCAAGATTCTTGTTCCTTTGTGTTCATATCAATCCATTCGTTGTTCCCAAATCTACCGGTGGTTCATTGAAGGCCTCTTCAAGTTTGCGCAATATCTATCTTAATCCTTTCTAAGAGAGTAAGTAGTATGCCAAATCCATTGTTTGTCATCAATTTAATTGGTGAAGGATACGCATAACATAATTCTTACTCTTGTTTCACTCAAGTGATTAATTCCTTATTTCGGAGGTTCATCAAATTCTCGATTCAAGTTGTCCATCTTTCTTTTCCGGAGCACAAAGTTATTTCAATTATCATTCCAAAGATCCATCAAATCATTACAAGGTTTCACTTTGTGTTTTTCAACTTCTCTTTCCTTCTGTTTGATCATTCTTTTGTTTAACAGAGTTTTCATGGAGGTTCTACATGATGGGTCATCAACGATTTAATTCCTTCTCGAAGTGTTCATTGAGATTCTTTTCTATGTAGTTCAAGTTTTCCTCATATTGTAATTCGGAGTGTAATTCTTTCTTCCGTATCATTGGAGGTGGTATTATGTCATTCTTGATAATTGAGTTTCATGTTTCATGCTTCACATGTTGTCAAGGATGAGATATTTTAAATCCATCAATCTCGTCATTGGAGTTATCTTGGCTTATATTCCACCTAAAGCTTTCCCTAAGGATTGTCGCTCTTATGGTGTTTATCAATGATCCAAGTTCTTCATTTATCCTCCCGGTGAAATATTTGCTCGTCTCCTTGTTCATACCAATCCAATTCTTTTCCCGTGAGTGGCAGGTTGTCACCTCATAATTTGAGATGTATTCCATAAGACGATATCAAGCGTATTCTTTTCGTTGTTGGTGTTCGAACAACTCCGTTCGACCCTTCTCCTAAAGATGCCTTTTCAAACTCTTTTGTCGCAGAAGTTGGCATTTTCTTCTCCATTCTTTTATTTTAATTATCTATCTTCTATTTCTTTCTCCCGGAGGCATTGTGTTGCTGCTCTCTTCAAACCTTCTTCTTGTCCTTGTCATGCTTATCCTTTAACTGGAGTGTGTGCCCGCTGCTCAAATTCTTTTCGCCTTATCAAGCCTTGCATATCTTTCCAACCGGAGTGCTGTTCGAATTTGTTCTTCCTTGTCCCTCTTTTCTAACGGAGTGTTTTCAACTTCGTTCATCTCCTTTGTATTCTTTTCTCGAAATGGCTTAACCGTTGCAAGGTTCATTGGTCTCACTCGTTTGTCAAAGAAGCAACTTAGTTTTACCTCTTCTCTTTCTCTTCCGTTGTCCCTCCGGTGTCATTCTAGATCTCGGGACGAGATCCTCTCGTAGTGGTGGAGTGTTGTAACACCCCATGACCGATGTGCCAGGTGTCCTCCAGTTATTCGTTGTTGTTGCATTGTCATTGCTTGCGTGTCATGCTTTGCATATCTTGTCATTATGTGCATTTCATTTACATACATGTTCGCCTCATGCATCCGAGCATTTTCCCCGTTGTCTGTTTTGCAATCCGGCGCTCCTATGTCACCCGGTGTCCCTTTCTACCTCTTTTCGTGTGCGTGTGTTATACATTTTCGGATTGGACCGAGACTTGTCATGCGGCCTTGATTTACTACCGGTAGACCACTTGTCAAGTTTCATACCATTTGGACTTCGTTTGATACTCCAACGGTTAACCGAGGGTCCAAAAAGGCCTCGTTTGTGTTGCAGCCCAACACCCTTCCAAAGTGGCCCAAAACCCACCTAAACCCCCTCCATCATCTCGGTCGTTCGATCACGATCGCGTGGCCGAAAACCGTGCTCAATTTGGGCCCTCCTAGCTCCCTCTACCTATAAATATGGCTCTCCTCCGAAAATTCCGCGCAGATCAAACTCTATCTTTTCCCCTCGCGCTGCCGGACACTTCTTCCACCAGCCGGACATATCCAGCCGCCGCTGCCACCTCGCTCCGCCCTATCCGGAGCTGCCACCTCAGCTCACTGCCTCCCGCGACCAACCAGGAGGCGACACGTCGCCCCCTGTCTCCTCCCCGCCGCCGGGCCCGAGGGAGCCCAGATCGGGCCCGCCCCGGGCCAGTATGGGCCGCCGCCGCCCGCGCCCTTCCCCGCGCCTCGCGCCCACCGCCGACGAGCGCTCCGCTCGCCGGACTTCACCGCCGCCTCGCCAGAAGTGCCCGCCTCCACCGCGCCGCTTCTCTCGTTCGCCGGCGCCTCCTTTCGCCGCATGCCTCGCCGGCCCGGTCGCGGCGCGCCGCCGCCCGGTCGCCGTGCCTCGCCGCCTGGAGCTCGCCTCGCCGCCCCTCTGTCCAGTCGCTGCTCCACCACTGCCAAGGGTAGCCGCCGCCTCGTTTTCCCGTGCGCCGCCGCCCGCGAGAAGCTCTGCCTCGCCCGCTCCTTCGGATCCCTGCCGCGACACGAGCTCGCCGGAGATGGCCGCCCTCGCCGGAGTTCGGTCCGGCCGGATCCGTCCGAAGCTGGACCAGATCCACCACTTCACCCACCCAAACACCCTCGCCCAGATCCGGATCCCTCCGTCCCGCACGTCTCCGTCCCAGGTTGACTTTTCCCGGAGAGGTCCAAATTTCTTCGAAGTCCCCAGATCTGCTATGTTTTTATGCTATCTTCATCGCATTGTATCTCTACATCCGTAGCTCTGATTTGCACGTGTAGCATATCAAAATGTTCGTCTCGACGAGTACATCATTTCATCTCATTGCATGATTTTCATTTGAGCCCATCTTGATGCCTGAAATGCTATTGGAAGAGGGCTATGTGATGAATTTGTCAGATCTGTTTCAGCAAATGGCCTTTTGTCATTTTGGCCATGATTAATGTGTGCATGCTATGATCCTGAGCTTTACATGTGTTTTGTTATATGTCATGCCATCTTTACAGCGGAGCTTGCCATGTATTTTTGTGATATTTGTGGTGACTAGCACAAGCTTGCAAAGTAGCGTAATCGGTAGTGCTGATTTCAGGGACTTACAATTTCACTAAATACTTGTCCTGTTTTTGTCGTTATGCCATATATGTTGTTTCCTAGTGATCCGTGCCTCTTTTGAGGATGATCAGTAAGGATGTTTTGTTAACATTGTGGTTCTCTTTCCATCCATGTCTTTGTTTGCATTTATGGAGCACCCTAGCTTGAGCCAATCGAGCTCTACTTTTGCTATAAAGTGAATCCTGGCAGATTGTTCACATGTTTAGCGATTTTGCCGAGGATGTTGCTATTGATCCGTGCATGCTTTGTTGTTTTTCTTGCCATTTCTAGCTTATATGCCATGTCTTCTTGATGGGTGTATGCTTAGTTTGTCATGAAATGCTTTGTGTTGAGTGCATCGAGCTCGTAAACATGCCTACTCGTTAACTGATTTGCATGCTCCAGTTTTTCACAAAGTCTGAATCTGTTTATGTTTTTGCCATGTTCACATGCTTACAATTGTATTTTCTTATCCCTTTTGGCTCAAGGTCACTAAGGGACTTTTGTTAATTTCCTTGAGTAGCTTCATGCCATGCCTTGCTTTTCCATGTTAAGTTATTGTAGCTTGTAGTTTTCATGCTCTAAAGTGTGCTTCCTGATGATAAATTCCAGACTTGTGTTAATTTCACAAAGTCTGAAACCTGTTATCATTTGCACTTTTGCCATGCTTGTTTGAACCTGTTAATGGATGAATTAGCCGTAGCTCAGTGTTCATCTTTTGTCAAGCATCTTGAGTGGATCCCTGCCATGTATTTTCTTGCTATGTTTCGGTGCTGTAGCATAATTACCTTGGTGCATTTAGTTGGCTACTTGCTGTTTATCGCAGACCGGTGCCATATTCTTTTTTCTTGCCATTTCCAAACCGTGCATCCGATTCCGGCAATCTTTATATCGATTTCGAACGAAATCACCTCACCTTTCCAGTGGCACTCTGGGATTTCCATGTTGAGGCCAGGTTCAATAATTCCTTTGCAAATCATGCATATGCATCGCATCCCGCATCCCGCATATCATACCATGTTCATGTGTTGGTTGTTTACTATGTTGTGTGCTTCTTTCCGGTGTTTGCTTCTTCGGGTTGGTTCCGATAAAGTCGCGTTTGTGAGGACCCGTTCGACTACGTCTGTTTGTCTTCTACATGGACTTGTGCTTCTTCCTTGCGGGATTTCAGGCAAGATGACCATACCCTCGAAATCACTTCTATCTTTGCTTGCTTAGTTGCTCAATCTTTTGCTATGCCTGTGCTGCGATACCTACCACTTGCTTATCATGCCTCCCATATTGTTAAGCCAAGCCTCTAACCCACCTTATCCTAGCAAACCGTTGATTGGCTATGTTACCGCTTTGCTCAGCCCCTCTTATAGCGTTGCTAGTTGCAGGTGAAGATTGGAGATCGTTCCTTGTTGGAACATTGTTTATTGTTGGGATATCACCATATTATCTTGTTATCTTAATGCACCTATATACTTGGTAAAGGGTGGAAGGCTCGGCCTTTTGCCTAGTGTTTTGTTCCGCTCTTGCCGCCCTAGTTTCCATCATATCGGTGTTATGTTCCCGGATTTTGCGTTCCTTACGCGGTTGGGTGATAATGGGAACCCCTTGACAGTTCGCTTTGAATAAAACTCCTCCAGCAATGCCCAACATTGGTTTTACCATTCGCCACCTAGCCTTATCTTTTCCCTTGGGAGTCGCGCTCCTGAGGGTCATCATTACTTTACCCCCCCCCCCTCCGGGCCAGTGCTCCTTTGAGTATTGGTCCAAACTAGAGCCCTGTGCAGCGGCCCCTCGGGGAAACTCGAGGTTTGGTTTTAGTTGTATGGAGAGCTCATCTGAGTGTGCCCTGAGAACGAGATATGTGCAGCTCCTATCAGGATTTGTCGGCACATTCAAGTGGTGTTGCTGGACTTGTTTTACCATTGTCGAAATGTCTTGTAACCTGGATGTCGAGTCTGATCGGAATTTCTTGGGAGAAGGAATATCCTTCATTGTCGTGAGAGCTTGTGATGGGCTAAGTTGGGACTCCCCTGCAGGGATTTGAACTTTCGAAAGCCGTGTCTGCGGTTATGGGCAGATGGGAATTTGTTAATGTCCGGTTGTAGATAACTTGATACTTAACTTAATTAAAATGAATCAACCGCGTGTGTAACCGTGATGGTCTATTCTCGGCGGAGTCCGGGAAGTGAACACGGTGTTGGAGTAATGCTTGACGTAGGTTGTTCTAGGATCACTTCTTGATCATAGTTGTTTGACCGTGGTTTTCCTTTCTCTTCTCGCTCTCATTTGCGTACGTTAGCCACCATATATCCTAGTCGCTTGCTGCAGCTCCACCTCATACCTTTTACCTTACATATAAGCTTAAATAGTCTTGATCACGAGGGTGCGAGATTGCCGAGTCCCCGTGACTCACAGATAGTTCCAAGACCAGTTTGCAGGTGTCGATGAAACCGTACAGGTGACGCAACCAAGCTCAAGGAGGAGCTTGATGAAGATCTTGTCCTTTGTGTCATTTCGTTCTAGTTGATCAGTAGTGGAGCCCAGTTGGGGTCGATCGGGGATCTGTGTAGCTTTTGGGGTAGTCTTCTTTTATTTTGGTTCTATAGTCGGACCTTGATTGTATCTGGTTGATGTAATGCTTTATTCATGTAATTGTGTGAAGTGGCAATTGTAAGCCAACTATGTAACTCTTTCCCTTATGTATTACATGGGTTGTGTGAAGATTACCTCACTTGCGACATTGCTTTTAATGCGGTTATGCCTCTAAGTCGTGCTTCGACACGTGGGAGATATAGCCGCATCGAGGGCGTTACACTTGTCTTGTCATCGGGGTGGTGCATGATTTAATACTTTGTGTGATGAATATGGAGCATAGCCATACTATATAATTTTGTAGGGATAACTTTCTTTGGCCATGTTATTTAGAGAAGACACGATTGCTTTATTAGTATGCTTGAAGTATTATTGTTTTTACGTCAATATTAAACTTTTGTTTTGAATCTTATGGATCTGAATATTCATGCCACAATAAATAAAATTACATGGATAAATATGTTAGGTAGCATTCCACATCAAAAGTTCTGTTTTTATCACGTACCTACTCGAGGACAAGCAGGAATTAAACTAGGGGATGCTTGATATGTCTCCAACGTATCTATAATTTTTTATTGTTCCATGCTATTATATTATCTGTTTTGGATGTTTTATATGCATTAATATGCTATTTTATATTATTTTTGGGACTAACATATTAACATAGAGCCCAGTGTCAGCTTCTGTTTTTTCCTTGTTTTGAGTTTTACAGAAAAGGAATATCAAACAGAGTCCAAACGGAATAAAACTTTACGAGTATTTTTCTTGTACCAGAAGACAAACGTAGGACTTGGAGTGGAAGTTAGAAGAGTCCTGAGGGCTCCACAAGCCCTCAGGGCGTGCCATAGGGGAGCGCCCCATAGATTGTGGGCCCCACGGGAGTGCCTCCAACCCTAATCTTTGGCCGATATATTTAGAAATATTCCCAAACGAACAGAAGCGTCCACCAAAATACTTTTCTTCCACCATAACATTCTGTACTCATGAGATCCCATCTAGGGAACTTTTCCGACACCTTCTGGAGGGGGATTCGATCACAGAGGGCTTCTACATCAACTCTATTGCCCTTCCGATGAAGCGTGGGTAGTTTAGCACACACACCTACGGGTCCATAGCTAGTAGCTAGATGTCTTCTCTCTCTTTGATCCTCAATGCCATGTTCTCCTCGATGTTCTTGGAGATCTATCTGATGTAATCTTCTTTTGCGGTGTGTTTGTTGAGATCCGATGAATTACGGATTTATGATCAATTTATCTATGAATATTATTTGAATCTTCTCTGAATTCTTATATGCATGATTTGGTATCTTTGTTTTTCTCTTCAAATAATCGGTTTGATTTGGCCAACTAGATTGGTTTTTCTTGCAACGGGAGAAGTGCTTAGTTTTTGGTTCTATCTTGCGGTGTCCTCACCCAGTGACAAAGTAGGGGTTGCGAGGCACATATTTGTATTGTTGCCATCAAGGGTAAAAAGATGGGGTTTTCATCAGATTGCTTGAGTTTACCCTTCTACACCATGTCATCTTACTTAAGGCCTTACTCCGTTCCTATGAACTTAACACTCTAGATGCATGCTGGATAGCGGTCGATGTGTGGAGTAATAGTAGTAGATGTAGAATCATTTCGGTCTACTTGACACGGGCGTGATGCCTATATGCATAATCATTGCCTTGGATATCGTCATAACTTTGCGCTTTTCTATCAATTTCTCGACAATAATTTGTTCACCCACCGTATTATTTTCCTTCAAGAGAGAAGCCTCTAGTAAAAACTATGGCCCCCGGGTCTATTTTCCATCATATATTTTCAGATCTATAAACCAAAAAACCCAAAAATGTCTCGTTGCAATTTATTTACTTTTATTTTGTTTTACATTTTAGTAATTTGTTATATCTATCTCTATCAGATCTCGCCTTTCCAAGTGACCGTGAAGGTATTGACAACCCCTTTGTCATGTTGGGTGCAAGTGTATGATTGTTTGTGCAGGTGCATAGATTTGAGACTTGATTGTATCTCCTACTAGATTGCTACCTTGGTTCTTAACTGAGAGAAATACTTATCTCTACTTTGCTGCATCACCCTTTCCTCTTCAAGGGAGAAACCAATGCAAGCTCAAGAAGTAGCACCCTCGTAGACCATAAGGAAATGCAATGATTGGCAGCGTGCTGTTGGGGAACGCAGTAATTTCAAAAATTTCCTACGCAGACGCAAGATCCATCTAGGTGATGCATAGCAACAAGAGGGGGGAGTGTTGTCCACGTACCCTCGTAGACCGTAAGCGGAAGCGTTATGACAACGCGGTTGATGTAGTCGTACGTCTTCAAGATCTGACCGATCCTAACACCGAAGGTATGACACCTCTGTGATCTTCACACGTTCAGCTCGGTGACGTCCCACGAACTCTAGATCTAGCTGAGGTTCAGGGAGAGTTTCGTCAGCACGACGACGTGATGCCGGTGTTGATGAAGTTACCGACGCAGGGCTTGCCTAAGCGCTACAATGATATGACCAATGTGGAAATTTGTGGAAGGGGGTACCGCACACGGCTAAACAATCAACTTGTGTGTTCTAGGGTGCCCCCTCCCCACGTATATAAAGGAGGGAGGGGGAGGCCGACCGACCCTCCTTGGCGTGCCCCAAAGAGGGGAATCCTACTAGGACTCCAAGTCCTAGTAGGTTTCCACCAAAAGAGAGAAAAGTGGGAAGGAAGGAGAGGGGGAGGGGAAAGGAAAAAGGGCGGCGCCGCCCCCCTTCCTAGTCCAATTCGGACTCAAGGGGGAGGGGGCGCATGGCCTGCCCTGGCCACCCCTCTCTCTATCCACTAAGGCCCATTAGTCCCCCCGGGGTTTCCGACAACCCTCCGGCACTCCGGTTTTATTCGAAACTTCTCCGGAACACTTCCGGTGTCCGAACATATCCGTCAAATATATCAATCTTTATGTCTCGACCATTTCGAGACTCCTCGTCATGTCTGTGATCATATCCAGGACTCCGAACAACCTTCAGTACATAAAAACACATAAACTCATAATACTGATCGTCAAATAACGTTAAGCGTGCGGACCCTACGGGTTCAAGAACTATGTAGACATGACCGAGAGTCACTTCCGACCAATAACTAATAGCGGAACCTGGATGCTTATATTGGTTCCTACATATTCTACGAAGATCTTTATCGGTCAGGCCGCATAACAACATAGTTGTTCCCTTTGTAATTGGTATGTTACTTTCCTGAGATTCGATCGTCGGTATCTCAATACCTAGTTCAATCTCGTTACCAGCAAGTATCTTTACTCATTCCATAATGCAACATCTTGTAACTAACTCATTAGTCACATTGCTTGCAAGGCTTATAGTGATGTGCATTACCGAGAGGGCTAAGAGATACCTCTCCGATATACGGAGTGACAAATCCTAATCACGATCTATGCCAACTCAACAAACACCATCGGAGACACTTGTAGAGCATCTTTATAGTCATCCACTTACGTTATGATGTTTGATAGCACAATAAGTGTTCCTCCAGTATTCGGGAGTTGCATAATCTCAAAGTCATAGGAACATGTATAAGTTATGGAGAAAGCAATAGCAGTAAACAAAATGATCAAAGTGCTAAGATAACGGAAGGGTCAAGTCAATCACATCATTCTCTAATGATGTGATCCCATTCATCAAATGACAACTCTTGTCCATGGCTAGGAAACTTAACCATCTTTGATTAACAAGCTAGTCAAGTAGAGGCATACTACTGACACTCATTTTGTCTATGTATTCACACATGTACTAAGTTTCCGCTTAATACAATTCTAGCATGAATAATAAACATTTATCATGATATAAGGAAATATAAATAACAACTTTATTATTTCCTCTAGGGCATATTTCCTTTAGGTGCATGGCTGATGAGGACATCAATACCATTGTTACACCCACAGCCCCTGCTGCTATACATACTAGACCAATTACTAGAGCTCGCACACGCCAATTGAATTACCAGGTACTTTCATTTCTTGGTAACGATTCTAATGTTCATGAGAATATGATGCTGCCGAAATTAGATACATTTATTTTGCTTACAAATGAAGGGCCTAGCTTGGACAAGAAAGATGATCCTTGGAGCAAGTTCAAGCATGGAGATGATGGCATGCGCAAGAGGAACAAGAATGGTGTTACAAGTGATGATTCGAGGACTTTGAAGCCACCATAATGAGAGCATGAAGCCTTGGACGAAATATACAAGATTCCACGTCATAAATTTGGTCCAGAAACTATTCTAGGAGCCGCGTCACCTTATTATTGGGCCAGGCCCATGTAATTTCGAAATGCTTGATTATAGGCTATTTTTAGAGTCCGTATGTGTGGGGAAACAAGAGTTAGGGTTGGTTTCAGACCCCTCCTCCAAGGGCTACGAAATTCCCCCCTCTTCCTCCATATATACAGCCCTTAGGGCATCATTTAGACTTTGGGTTTTGTTTAGATTACAAGTTCGCCATAGCTGCAACTTTACGTACTTCATTTGTGTTCAACAACCAGACCAATATGTCACAGAACCCCATCTTGATCAATAAAGCTTTCATCTTATATTCGCAATATCCAGATTGCAGTCTTGATTTCTTGCTTGTTCTTCATTTGCTCGTAGGATATAGACCCTCGTGGTCAGGTTGATCGTCCTCCGGCTGTAAGTGCATCTAGTGCCCCTTAGTGATTTTGGTGTATTGAAGACTTATAGGTTAAGGGACTAATGCGTTTGTGAGTGTACACAGGTCTATGAGGAGTTTGATATTTACAGGAAAAGTCGACCCCTAAAAATGAATATCTTTGACTGAAGATTTTGGTATTTCTGAAGACTTTCATGAAGACTTTGAAAGTGAAGAAATTGGTGTGTCCGTGAAGACTTGATATTCATGCGAGGAATATGAAGCTTGAAGACTTTTGTTTTCATAGTTTTGTTTTTCTCTTTCTTGAGTCATAGGAAACACCGTACTGTTAAAGGGGGTCGAGGAAATACTAAGGAAAAATTTCCATGTGATGCTCAACTCAAAATCCTACATCTACCAATCCCTTCGAGTGAAGCCATTGGAAATCTCATACAGTTCAGTCAATTTCTTCAGTGACAGAGATGAAGTTCTTCTGGTCTCTGAGGAATTTTTCCTGACTGAGGAGTTAGGAATTCGCCAGTGCAGATTGCCTACACAGTGAGGAACATGATACCCCTGAGGATTTTGCTACTCAAAATTCCGACCATTGCTGTGCTATGCGCCAGCTATCCCAAAATATCTATCCACCTAACGGTCATATCATTGAACGGCATTTATGTCTTATCATGTCGGGCTGCTCCCTAGGCTATAAATAGCCACCCCCTACAACTACTAGTTGGTTGGCTGCTCCGAGAGAAACTGACACTTGTCATTTGAGAGCAACCCATCCTCTGAGGACTTTGAGCGAAAATCATCAAGTGAGGAAAAACCAAAAACCCAAACCCAAACACCTACAAACCCCAAGTGATTGAGCATCACTGAAGAGATTGATCCTGAGTGGATCCGACGCTTGTTACCTTTGAAGATTGTGCTTCTTCCAGACGGTTAGGCGTCATGGTCTAGAGCATCCAAGAGGAATTGTGGATCGCCGAGTGACCAAGTTTGTGAAGGTTTGGAAGTCGCCTGAAGACTTACCATGAGTGATTGGATGAGGTCTGTGTGACCTTAGTTCATGGAGAATACGGTGAGGACTGGGTGTCCTGAGCTGCGTGTTCAGGACTGGGTGTCCGAGACTGTGTGTCCTCGAGTTTAAATACTCAGCCGCTCCAACCAGATGTACAACTGAGACAACAGTTGGAACTGGTCTACCAAACCATTGTCTTCACCAATCTTACTGGTTCTATTTCCTCAACTCTTCCATTTCCTCATAACTGTGTTGTGTGTTTGTTCATATCTGTGTTTGAAGACTTTGACTGAAGACTTTCTCAATTTTCTCAGTTCAATTTCTTCAGTCTGTTTGTCTTCATCCTGTGTTATCCTGTGATTACGCTTCTTGTACTCTATGCCTGTCTTCATTTCATCATGATGACTATGCTTGTATTCTGTTATGTTTACTTTTGATTACTTATTCCGCTGCTAGTAGTTCTTCGCTAAGGAATTTCCTCACCAGCAAATTCCTCTGTGAAGGATTTCATAAAAATCGCCTATTCACCCCCCTCTAGTCGATATAAGGCACTTTCAATTGGTATCAGAACAAGGTACTCCCTTGTTCTGTGTGATTTTGGTTTAACCGCCTGGAGTTTTAGTTATGTCGACCGCAGGTATGATCAAGGTCTCTGTTGGGTGTCCTACCTTCGATGGGACGGACTACCCCTACTGGAAGAATAAGATGCGAATGCATCTTGAAGCAATTGATAATGATTTCTGGTATGATGTGGAAAATGGTGTTTCCTCAGTCACACCTTCTCTGAATGCTGCTGATGTGAAGAGATTCAAGAAACTCGACTCTCAAGCGAAGAATATCATATGTGGCCATCTGAGCAAAGGACGGTATGGCAGAGTGAGTGCTTTGGAGACAGCAAAGCTTATCTGGGACAGGTTGTCCAAAGTGAATGAAGAAGTCTCAACTCAGAGTGACTCTCGAGTTGATGTTCTTTGCAATCTCTTCAACCGCTTCAAAAGACTCGACAATGAAAATGTTCAACAAACCTTCGATCGCCTCACTGACATCTCAAATGAGCTTCAAGAACTTGGTGCCACTGACATCACCGACCATGAGGTGGTGAAGAAATTGCTGAGATCGCTTGATTCCTCATTTGACACTCTGGCATTGATGATACAAGAACGTGCTGATTACAAGTCACTTGATCCCGCTGATATTCTCGAGAGGCTAAATACTCATGAGTTCCAACTTGCTGAAAAGAGAGATCTCTATGGTTCAAGCTATGGCAGATCACGTGTACTAAAGGCCAAGGCAGTATCTGAGTCCGAAGATGAAGACTCTGATAGCAGCCTTGGTGATCCTGAAGAACTAAGCCATGATCTGGCTCTGCTCGTGAAGAAGTTCCAAAAGTTCTCAAGACGTGGTCGCCTTGGAAGACCCTCAAGGAGCAATGATTCCTCATCAAGTGACTACAAGAGGAGGCTCTGCCACAAATGCAAGAAGCCTGGTCATTACATTCAAGACTTTCCTCAATGGGAAAAGGAATCAAAGAAGAAGAAATACAAGGATTACAGTTCTGATGATGCGAAGAAAAAGAAGAAATCCTCAAAATCTTCATCATCAAAATCCTCAAAGCCTTCACATCACAAGAAGAGCAGCTCCAAGAAGGCCAGGGCATTCATTGGCAAGGAAATGGACTCTGAGGTTGAATCTGAAGAAAATGAGGAAGAGGAGTCATCTGAGGAGTCCGAATCCGGAGTGGCGAGCCTAGCTCTCGCTACTGCATTCGTCAACAAGTCTATCTTCAACACTGAAGAAAATAACCTCACCAACAAAGCTGATGAAGGAGATGATGACTACACTCCCACCTACTGCTTCATGGCAAAGGGTATGAAGGTACTCAAATATACCTCATCTGAATCAAGTGAGAATGAATCTGATGAAAATCTTAAGCACAACTATTCTAAACTTGCTAAGATTGCTGTAAAACAACAAAGGGCTTTAGAAAAGGTTCAAAACATGCTAGACAAAAGTGATGACATGTTGGGTGAAGAAAGGGATCGCACTAAAGCCCTGACTGAAAATCTTCAGAGATTTCAGACTAGGTTTGACAATCTTCAAAGTCATCATAACACTCTCTTATCCGACCATGAGAAGCTTTCTTATGAATTTCTTCAAAGAAAGCAAGACCTTGAGAAGCTAAGAGTGAGTTATGAAGATCTTCAGACGGAGCACGATTCATTACTTGCTCAACAAATCAGCGCATCTCAGGAAGAATTTGTTCCTCCATGCTTGAAGTGCATTGAACATCAATCTGCTAATTCTTCACCTGAATGTTCAAATGCTACTAATGTTTCAAATTCTTCACATGCCTCTGCTATCACTAATTCCTCATCTGAGGACATTGCTAGTATCACTAACGATGCAGGGCTAAAGGAATTGTACACGATAGGCATGTACAAAAGCCTCAAAGGGTATCAAGCTCTTTGTGATGTGCTTAAAAAGCAGACCCTCAATAGGAACCCTAGGAAATAGGGTATCACCTTTGAGAGGAAACTCAATGCTGATGGTAGATATTGGAAGCCTGAGCAGTACCCCAAAACAACATGGGTTGCTGCAAAGGGACCTCCAGTTGATCCATCTAACTTATCTGGATTTGCATGTGAAAATCCTCATTCTGATGATGAGTCAATTGACTCCAACTATAAACTGTTGAAAAATCAGAATGGTGAGGTATTTGCTAGATATGTTGTCACTAACTACAGGAACGACTCCCCTATGAAGAAAAGCTGGGTTCCCAAAAGATGCCTTGAAAATTTTCAGGTGAATGTCATCATGACGCCACTTGTGAAGAATAGGAACCCCAGATCAAATTCTTCATACGGACCAAATTCCTCATATGGATCAAAGTCCTCATATGAACATCATCGTGCTAACCCGTCTGTTTCGCAGGGAAGATCTAAGGATTACGGATATGTGCATTATTCTTCAAATCATTATGTCCATAAGTCCTCGAAGAATTTCTCTACCTACTCTTATGCTTAGTCTAACCCCTCTTATGTGAAACGAAATGGACTGGCTTCTATGCCATCCTTCTCTTATGGAGCTCGCAGAATGATGAACTCTTTGCCACCCCTTCAGATGTGGGTGGTGAAGAAAAAGAACTAATCTCTTCTGCAGGGTTAGGTTTCCAGACGCACGTAATCGTCTGAAGAATTTGCTGGAGACCTGAGCATGCCTGATAGGACGCAGGCTAATCATGAAGAAATGAAATTTCATTTCTCACGTCCTCATATTGCTTTATCAGTTCTTTTACTTGATGAAGTTGATCTGATGAATTGATGCCATATTCTTCACTGATGAAGTATATGAGTTTGTAAGCTGCACTAATTCGTCTGCAGGATGATCAACCCAAAGCCACTGAGTGGGTCCTCGATAGTGGATGTACAAACCACATGACTGGTGACAAGAATCTATTGATGGATGCTCCATTATCTCCGTCGCATCTGAAGCATATCATCATTGCTGACAAAGGCAAATGTCAGGTATTGGGTCTAGGTAAGGTTGCGATTACAAAGGATCGACACATGGACAAAGTCATGCTTGTTGAGTCCTTAGGATACAACCTTATGTCTGTCTCAATGCTTTGTGATCTTGATATGGTTGTTGTCTTTGGCAAGTACCATTGTGTTGTGGTTATGGAAGCTGACAATTCCAAAGTCTTTGAAGGCTTTAGGAGAGGAGACATGTATATTGTTGATTTCTCTAAAGGACCACAACCAGCCGCGTGCTTACATGCAAAAGCTTCAGAAGGCTGGCTCTGGCATCGACGACTTGGTCATGCAGGCATGAGGAATTTGCACACGCTTGCGAAGAAGAAGCATGTCATTGGCATCGAGAATGTAAAATTCCTCAAGGATCACCTATGCGGAGCCTATGAAGCTGGGAAGATGACGAAGGCCATGCATCCAGCAAAGACTATCATGACCACCACTCGCCCGTTTGAATTGCTTCACATGGATCTCTTTGGTCCTAATCATTATTCTGCTATTTCAAATGAAGCATCTCAATATGGCTTTGTTATTGTTCATGATTATTCTCGCTACACATGGGTACACCTTGTTACTTACAAACATGAAGTGCAGGAAGTCTTCAAACGATTTTCCTCGAGGGCTTCAACCAACTTTGGTGTGAAGATCAAGCACATCAGAAGTGACAATGGCACTGAGTTCAAGAATTCTGGTCTCGATGACTATCTCGATGAACTTGGTATTACTCATGAGTTATCTGCTCCTTACACTCCTCAGCAGAATGGCATCGTGGAGCGCAAGAACAGTACTCTTGCTGAGATGGCTCGCACTATGCTCGATGAATACAAAACACCTCGTCGTTTCTGGACTGAGGCAATTGATACTGCATGCCACATCATCAACAGAGTATATCTTCACAAATTTTTCAAAAAGACTGCCTATGAGCTTCTCACTGATAAGAAACCCAATGTAAGTTATTTCAAAGTCTTCGGTGCTAAATGTTGGATTAGAGATCCTCATCACAATTCAAAATTTGCACCGAAAGCACATGAAGGTTTTATGCTTGGTTACGGAAAGGACTCGCACACCTACAGAGTCTTCAACAACATTCTTCACAAAGTTGTTAAAACTGTAGATGTGCGATTCGATGAAACTAATGGCTCGCAAAGAGAGCACCTACCTACTGTGATAGATGAACCAGCACCTGAGGAAACTATCAAGTTCAAGGCTACTGAGGATGTCATTCCTACCGAAGAATCTACTGAAGGATTCACTCCAGAACATGAAGAACGTCGAGCTAATGCACCTGAAGAAAATGCTGAAGAAAATGGTGCTGAAGAAAACGCTGATCAAACTCTTCAATGACAACCAGCTCATCCTCGCATTGCAAAAGAAGTTCAAGTTGAAAAGATCATCAATGACATCAAAGCGCCAGGTCCTCTCACACGCTCAAAAGCTTCACATTTGTCTAACTTTTGTGGGCAGTATGCTTTTGTCTCTATTACAGAGCCCACTAGGTAGATGAAGCATTTCTGGAGCCTGAGTGGATTCAGGCCATGCAAGAAGAATTACATCAGTTCGAGCTCAACAATGTCTTGGAACTGGTCAAATGTCCAGATCCTCGCAAGCACAATATCATCGGCACAAAGTGGATCTACCGCAACAAGCAAGATGAAAATGTCCTTGTGGTGATGAATAAGGCACGGCTTGTAGCTCAAGGCTACACATAGGTTGAAGGAATTGATTTCGATGAAACTTTTGCACCTGTTGCTAGACTTGAGGCTATTCGCATATTACTTGCTTATGCTAACCATCATGATATCACTTTATAACAAATGGATGTGAAAAGTGCGTTCCTCAATGGTAAGCTTGAGGAAGAAGTATATGTTGCTCAACCCCCAGGTTTTGAAGATCCAAAGAATCCTGACAAAGTCTTCATCAGACTCAACAAGGCCCTCTATGGCCTCAAGCAGGCCCCACGGACTTGGTATGATACCTTCAAGGAACTCCTCATGAAGAAAGGCTTCAAACCCGGTTCACTCGATCCTACTCTTTTCACTAAATCTTATGATGGTGAATTGTTTGTGTGCCAAATATATGTTGATGATATTATCTTTGGCTGTACTGACCATCGTTATAGTGATGAATTTTCCTATATGATGAGTGAAGAATATCAAATGTCTAGGATGGGAGAGTTGAAATTCTTCTTAGGTCTTCAAATTCGTCAACAACACAATGGCATATTCATCTCTCAGGAGAAATATCTCAAGGATGTACTGAGGAAGTTCGGCATGCAAGATTGCAAAGGCGTGAAAATTCCTATGCCCACAAATGGCCATATGTGCACTGATGAAAATGGTATTGACTTCGATCATAAGGTATACCACTCCATGATAGGTTCCTTATTGTACTTATGTGCATCTAGGCCAGATATAATGCTTAGTGTTTGCATGTGTGCCCGATTTCAAGCTGCACCGAAGGAATCACACCATAAGGCTGTGAAGCATATTCTTCGATATCTAGCTCACACACCAACACTTGGATTATGGTACCCCAAGGGCTCGACTTTTGATCTTGTTGGATATTCTAACTCTGACTATGCTAGTGATCGTGTGGATCGCAAGTCAACATCTGGTACATGTCATTTCCTCGGACGATCTTTGGTCTGTTGGTCCTCGAAGAAACAGAACTGTGTATCACTATCTACTGCTGAAGCTGAGTACATTGCCGCTGGTTCTTGCTGTGCCCAATTTCTATGGATGAAGCAAACTCTCAAGGACTACGGCGTCAACATGAAGAATGTGCCTCTCTTCTGTGACAATGAGAGTGCCATCAAGATTGCTCACAACCGAGTTCAGCACTCGAAGACAAAGCACATTCAGATTTGTCATCATTTTCTTTGTGATCATGTGTTGAAGGGCGAAATTTCTATTGAGCATGTGAAGACTGAAGAACAGCTAGCGGATATCTTCACAAAGCCCTTGGATGAGAAGAGATTTAGCAAGTTGCGGTGTGAGCTAAATATCCTAGAATCTTCGAATGTTCTTTGAAATGGACACTCATCCTAACACTTATGCAAAATTGATGACTTAGATGTGCAACACATGAAGAAACATTTTTCTTCAATCAATGAATAATAACACTCTTAGTGTGAAGAAATTAACGAAGAATTTGATTCTCAGAACCCTACGATAATTGTACGCGGTGTCTGAAATCATCATTCTTATACGGTGGGTCACGCCACCACCGAAAGTTGAAATTCCTCAAATTATTCATATTATTCAACTTTGCATAGTCTTCACTGGTTCCGTCGTTTTTCTTCATTGGCTATATATATATATATATATATATATATATATATATATATATATATATGAGTTTATGTCCTCTACAGCATTAACTTATTGCTATTTCTTCAAGTTAGTTTTCTGCTAAGTGAATGTGATCGGACCCTTCCCCCTCTATGCTATACTCAACCCAATCTGTTCACAAATTCTTCATGTGTGTTCTATTTGAAACTCGTTCAAAATCTTCACTGTGTCCTTGTCAGCTGAAGAAATTGCGAACGGAACTTTAAAACATATGTTATCAAAATTTTCGGCTTTGCCGCTCAAACCGTTCCGCATCCCATGATACACTTATCCACTCACCCACGATCTAACATGATATCCACCTCTCACTACATGGGTGACACATGTCATGCGAATGAGAAGGGTCAGGGGCACGTTCTTCCAATTTCTTCGGGCGAGCAGTTTTTCACCGTGGCTATAAATACCCCTCCTTCCCTTCCTCACTTCTTTTACTCCGCTCGACCTCTGTCTCCAGCTCGAGCTTCTCAAACCCTAGAGCCACCGCTACTTCATCGCCGCCGGGGAGGAAGAGCTTCACTGCCTCGACCTCGTCGCCGACGTACTCGCGCCGACCGCGGAAATCTTCACTCCGCCGCCGCCGTAGCCGTCTTCCTCCGCCGAGTTAGGGTATGGGAGATCTGCACAGACGAACTTCACATCTCCTCACTCCAGTTCGTCGTGTTCTTCGTCCATGGTAATTAAAAGTTACTTTTACTGCCCTCGTTGATTCGAATGATTATCTACAAAATCTTCAAAATTGTTTTTCTTCATATCTTCACACAGTGAACACCTCACAAGTCATCGGTTCTTGATTCGTTTCTCTAAGCATCATTTTTCTTCAAGATTCCTCAGTTGTGTGGATCTTCGATCTATACAACTCTGGAACCTAAGACAAAGAATGCTTAGTGAAAATCTTCAAGACTCATCTGGTCAAATTCCTCAAACTTGTTCTTTTTGAAAAACCTTCTAAGAACGCATATGACCTCTCCAAATTCCTCGCAACTATAGTCTATTCACAGGTACACATGTCAGCTACTGAATCACTAGGTTCTCATGAACTTGACTCATTTGCAGCGTTCCTCGAAGAAAAGTTGCATACTTCTTCAGAGAATTTGATTGTTCAAATTCCTCAACTGAAGAAAATGGCTGATGGTAAAAGGCCACAGAAGGGAGGAAAGAGGCCTGAGGTAAATACATCGTTTGAAATCCCTGATGACATATGTGCTGGGTACTGCACACCTACTGAGGAAACCAAGAATGAGCGCAAAGTGCGCAAACAGAGGATAGAGAGGAGATGGGCAAGAGAATGGAGGGAGTACAGATATGTCACTCCTAAGTACATGAAGAAATTCGCACTCAATCCTCCATGCCCAAGAGCTCCATTGGCACCTGGCCAAATAGTAGATCCCACCAGCCTCAAGCGCAGTGAGGACTATCCCGATGAATGGGCCAAGTGCCAAACCAAGTTGGCTAAGCAAGCCAGAGAAGCAGTGAGGAAATTCAATGAAGACTCTGCTGCTGCTGCTGCTGCCTCTGCTAAGGCCTCTGCTGTCAAGCCAAAGAAGGCTATGTCTAAGAAGCCTGCACGCAGGCCAAGTTCCTTAGTAATGCCCTCACGGCCAGAATCATCAAAGCCCTCACGGCCAATTCCTCATGCTGCTCATGTTCCTCCCAAGTCCTCAGCTCCTCCGCCAAAGCCTTCAGCTGTTCCGCCTAAATCCTCAGCACCTGTGCATCTCGCCTCGTGCCAAAGGACTGACAGCATCTCCATTGCCTCAGGTGTCTCAGCTAGTTCCTCAGCTACACCAAGATCCTCAGCTGGCCCCTCACTGCTGAAGACAAAGGCCAATGTTGGACGAGGTCCTCGCCCAAGTCCTCAAAAGAAGCAAGTCGCTTTCCAAGTGTCGTCTGACGAAGATGAAGCTGATGATGATGAACTTGCAGAAATCATCAGAGACAGGCAAGTCAGGGCCGCTAGAGCCAAGGGATCAGAGGTGCCACTGCTTTTGGATCCCAAGCTGATCCTCGACTACATTGATGATTGGCACAAGGACCCCAACACTCCCTTGCCTGACTTCAAGCTGACTCCTGGCCAGAGTGACATGCTGACCCACTTCATTCAAGAAGAAAAGTGGAAATTTGAGAAGGCCAGGCAGATCAAGAAAGCGCAGTACAATAAAGAGCACTATCTGAAGAAAAACGTTGTCTCTATGACAAATGAAGAACTTGCCACTATTCAGACTGAGATTAAGAAACTCAGTGATGACTTTGACGCACATCGTGCTGATTGGCTTGGAGCCAAGGTTCGTTTTGTGAAACTTGCGGATAACTTCACATCCAATGTTGCAGCCCCAACGCAACAGGAGATTCCTCACGCTGAAGCATCTGCTCAGCCTACTGAAGAAAATGCCAGCACCGCTGATGACAATCAGGCTGCTGAAGATAATGTGAGTTCTAGGGCTGATGACTGCATTCCAGCTGCTGAAGAAATTGCCAGGGCACCCACTAGTGGTGTGCCTGAAGAAACTGAAGAACTCAAGGCAACTGCATCTGTTGTGCCTGAAGAAAATCAAACAGATTCCTCAGCTGCTCCTGCACCAACTTCAACTCCAATCCTTCCATCTGCATGAGATGTGAAGAAGACCAAGGCTGCAGAGCGTGCTGCAGTGAAGAAAAGGAAAGCATCAACTGCATCAGATTCTTCAGCTCCGAAGAAAATGAAGCCTATGACAAGTTCATTTGCAAATCCAATTGATGATGTTCCCATCTCAACCAGGCCATCAAAGGACCTTGTTCCTTTTGATGAAGAATATGTGATCCCCAGCGGATCTGATGAAGAAACTCCTTCTGCTGCTTCGTATGAACCGTTGGATGAAGAAATTGAAGTGGATGCGATCCCTTCAAAACCTATCATCTCCTCGCCTATGCCTCAGTTCACAGCTGAAGAGGCTGGCATTGAAGAAATGGAAGATGAAGATGTGGACATTGGCTGCTCCACACCCGTAATCAGTGATGAATTCTTCGAAAGTCAGCATCCAAACTCTCCAATGTTAACCCCTCTACAGCAAATTCCTCAGTCCCCCACACAAACTGTACATATGGGCTCTGAAGAAACTCATCCCACTACATCTGTCCATGAGGAAATTCCAGCCAGTAGCGCTGAAGAAACTGCTGCTGCTGAACAACCAACGACGTAGACTGCCACTAAGGAGGAACCAGAAATTCCTCAGCCTGAAGAACCTGCGATTGAGATTCCTGAGGTCCTGATGCAACTCACTGACACTCCTCTGCCGAAGCCAAAGGATCCCTTCTCACGCAAGCAAAAGTTCAAGGCTGAAGATTTCTTCGGCTTGCACGTATTCTTTGAAGATTAGAACCCATATGACTCTGCTCGCATTAGGAAGAGGCATTTCTGGACTGCCAGTCAAGCAAATTTCTATTCCTCAGTGCTGTTCAACAAGGAGAAAATCTTCTACCATGAGCATATTCCTCACGTGGATATGGAAACTCTGCCGTGCTTCGCACCAGTCCTCAGTGTTCTTCACGACGCTGGACTGCTAAACTTTTGCTCTGACATCTGCGATTGGAATGAAGAACTGATTCTTTAATTCTATGCAACGCTGCACATCACCGGAGATGCTGAAGATGTGAATTCATGGGTGCTGGACTGGATGTCTGAAAACACTCACTACACTGCACCAGCCTCTGAATTGCTTCGTGCTCTACCACTCAGTCCTCCCCTTGAAGAAGTTCGCTGCATCTACAGTGAACCTGAACTCACACATCATTACATGCAGGTGCTGATGAAACCATTGAAGCCAGGTCAAGCACCAAGAACCAAATTCCTCATGAAGGAATTGCTGTATGTGCCCAGAACTGTCTATCGTATTCTTACGAGGACAATCAGTCCCATCAAAGGCCACGACTCATCTGATGAGGAAATTGTTGGCATCATGAAGAATCTGGTATTCAACATCGTCCATGGCATTCCTGTCAATTATCATGATTTCTTCATGAGGACTATGGAAAATGTTGCACTGTCACTGTTTGAGCTGAAGCCTTATGCCCCTTGGATTATGAGATTCCTCAGAACAAGGTCTTCACTCAACTAGAAAGCTGATTTCTAGAATCACCTCAGCTACTTGCCCCCAATTCAAGTCCTCAAGCAGACATATTCCTCAGTTGATGGAAAGGGAAAAGCACCAGCTGTAATAGATGAAGGCATTCGTCCATTGGATGGTCAATTTCGCAAAGCTGCATCTTATTCCACCCATGATTACTCTGCCACACATGACTCTGCCAATGCACCTAAGTCCACTCCTCAAGCCACTGCTCCACGCGTGATGACTGACCGTGAACTTCTGCTTAGTCTTCACCAGAAGGTGGATCGAAATCACAAATGGGTTAAGCGTCAGTTTGGTTCACTTCTTCACAACATGATTGCCACACACAGTGAAGTGAAGAAAAACCACTACTACCTCCATCAAGTCTTCGGTCGCACCTGGGCAATCCTGTCACATCTGTATGGTGAAGAAGATCTGAAGAACATGGGTCTCAAAGAAAATTTTGACTGGTCTGCACCTCCGCCGAAGAAATTCAAGAAGGTCCAGGTTCCTTCTTTGGTGGCCAGCTCATATTCTTCATCGCGCGACACTAATGAACATGAAGATTTTGACGACACTGCGGCAGGCCCTACATCAACAAACGACCCCAACAACGCTGGCGCTCCTTCATCAACATGATTATCTTCAGGGGCGTTAGTCCTCATTTTCGATCCTTTTGGTCATTCGATGACAAAGGGGGAGACATATGAGTTAGTCTTCAAGCGGGTCTACTATATGGGCGTTTTTTTGCTAAGTTACAACTCTCGTTCTTCTGAAACTTTATTGGATCGAGTTGTAATCTTAAACCCTATGGTGCTCTGATACTTTTGATGCACTGTGCTCTGATACTTTGATGCACTAATCTGCATGCTTATTCCTCGTTAATATTATTGCACGCATGCTGAATTTCATCAGGCACCATATTTCATCATGCATTTCAAATTCTTCATATTATATGTTAAATGCGTGTATGAATTACAAGATATAGGGGGAGATCTCCATGATTCAACTCTTCAAGTGTGCATTGCTTCAAAAGCAAATTCCTCATTATGCACCTCTTCAGGGGGAGTTCTTCTATATCTTGCAATCAAATTCCTCAATATCAGTAGTTACACTTCATATGTTTATCCCCGTTGAAAACTTAACCTATATTGTCAACAATCACCAAAAAGGGGGAGATTGTAAGTGCATCTAGTTCCCCTTAGTGATTTTGGTGTATTGAAGACTTATAGGTTAAGGGACTAATGCGTTTGTGAGTGTACACAGGTCTATAAGTCTATGAGGAGTTTGATATTTACAGGAAAAGTCGACCCCTAAAAATGAATATCTTCGACTGAAGATTTTGGTATTTCTGAAGACTTTCAGGAAGACTTTGAAAGTGAAGAAATTGGTGTGTCCGTGAAGACTTGATATTCATGCGAGGAATATGAAGCTTTAAGACTTTCGTTTTCATAGTTTTTTTCTCTTTCTTGAGTCATAGGAAACACCATACTGTTAAAGGGGGTCGAGGAAATACTAAGGAAAAATTTCCATGTGATGCTCAACTCAAAATCCTACATCTACCAATCCCTTCGAGTGAAGCCATTGGAAATCTCATACAGTTCAGTCAATTTCTTCAGTGACAGAGACGAAGTTCTTCTGGTCTCTGAGGAATTTGTCCTGACTGACGAGTTAGGAATTCGCCAGTGCGGATTGCCTACACAGTGAGGAACATGATAGCCCTAAGGATTTTGCTACTCGAAATTCTGACTGTTGCTGTGCTATGCGCTAGCTGTCCCAAAATATCTATCCACCTAACGGTCATATCATTGAAGGACATTTATGTCTTATCATGTCGGGCTGCTCCCTAGGCTATAAATAGCCGCCCCCTACAACCACTAGCTGGTTGGATGCTCCGAGAGAAACTGACACTTGTCATTTGAGAGCAACCCATCCTCTGAGGACTTTGAGCGAAAATCATCAAGTGAGGAAAAACCAAAAACCCAAAACCCAAACACCTACAAACCCCAAGTGGTTGAGCATCACTGAAGAGATTGATCCTGAGTGGATCCGACGCTTGTTACCTTTGAAGACTGTGCTTCTTCCAGACGGTTAGGCATCATGGTCTAGAGCATCCAAGAGGAATTGTAGATCGCCGAGTGACCAAGTTTGTGAAGGTTTGGAAGTCGCCTGAAGACTTACCACGAGTGATTGGACGAGGTCTGTGTGACCTTAGTTCAAGGAGAATACGGTGAGGACTGGGTGTCCTGAGCTGCGTGTTCAGGACTGGGTGTCCGGGACTGTGTGTCCTTGAGTTTAAATACTCAGCCACTCCAACCAGACGTACAACTGAGACAGCAGTTGGAACTGGTCTACCAAATCATTATATTCACCAAGCTTACTGGTTCTATTTCCTCAACTCTTTCATTTCCTCATAAATATGTTGTGTGTTTGTTCATATCTGTGTTTGAAGACTTTGACTTAAGACTTTCTCAATTTCCTCAGTTCAATTTCTTCAGTCTGTTTGTCTTCATCCTGTGTTATCCTGTGATTACGCTTCCTGTACTATGTGCCTATCTTCATTTCATCATGATGACTATGCTTGTATTCTGTTATGTTTACTTTTGAGTACTTATGCCGCTGCTAGTAGTTCTTCGCTAAGGAATTTCCTCACCGGCAAATTCCTTAGTGAAGAATTTCATAAAAATAGCCTATTCACCCCCCTCTAGTCGATATAACGCACTTTCACCTACGTGGTCAATAACCCTCGGAAGTTGGTTTAGTGATTGCTAAGGCACTACGTCTTCCGACGTTCATAGTCGTATCATCAAAGTCGATTCCCATAGAAAACAATATCTATCTCATTGAAACGTCGGGTCACCTTCGCCTCTATCAAGTGGTATCAGATTTCCAGGTTGCTTGGGGAGATTTTACAGCTTTTCGTAGTTTAGATCGAGTCCGTTCTTCACACCAACGGTCCATGAAAAAGCCACAAAAAAATTAGGGTTTCTTCATCACATCCAAACCAGTCTGAGACTTTGCATATTTTTCTTAGTATTTTGCTTTGTTGAATTTGCGGTTGCATCGTCGTGTCAAGTTGCTAGTCTTAGCATCTAGTCTTTTAGAGTTTCGAGTTCTGGGCATAAGTTGTCACGCCGCCATGATTTTGTTAGTGTTCTAGGCTCTCGTCCATAATACGGTCTAGCCTAGGACCAGCACAGTATCGTCGTTGAGCGTTTATTCAACTTTGCATCTTTGAATTGATTATTGTTGAACCTTTTTGCTACCATATTATAAGCCTTCCCATCTCCACATACATCTATGTTGTGCGTTTGACTCTCCCTCGTAATCGCTCTATCCAAGCTTTGAGTGTTTTGACTACAACCATTGCCAATCACCACCTACTGCTAGGTAAGAACTGGTAAGAATTTGAGATTTGCTTGACGGATTTGTGACACACTACCACTTTCTAGTAGTTTGTAGGATCATATTCTTGTGTGTTCCTATTGCTGCTAACCATGGCAGGACCACAAGCCGATGAGCTGGACTGGGAGAACATGACAAACAAGGAGTTGCATGACAAATTTCATCAAATGATGAGTGGCAAAGTGGGAGATGTGCTAAAAATATTTGAAGAGGCCATGGAGAAGATAGATGGCATGGAGAAGTCGTTCGAGACAAAGCTGGATAACAAGTTTAATGAATTACTCTCACGTCTTCCACAACCACCACCGGCTGCACCTGTCGCACGTCTGCAACGACAACAACAACGCCCCTATCGAATTAGTTCGGACGAGCGAAGCGTGTTCCTATTGAGGATGACCAAACTTCTGGTGCTGTTGTACCTACTGTTGATGCTTCTTCGGCTCCTGCTACTGCTGCTGCTGCTGTCGAGGAGGATGACGATTACGAGGATGAGGTTGATCAAAATCAGAACTACGTGCAACCACCAGCACCAGGTCGTCCACATGCATATAATCGCAATGGTAGGGCTGCACTATGAGATCAGGTATGAGATCATGACCATCTTCATAAACTGAAATTGAATATTCCACCATTTGAGGGTAGATATGTTCCTGATATATATCTTACTTGGGACTTAAAAACTGATCAATGTTTTACATGTCTATAATATCCCGTGATATATATCGTACTCACTGGGTTCCACCATATTATCAACATGAATTGCTTCACAAATTGCAGCGTTTGAGACAAGGATTTTTTTTGTAGAAGAATATAATCAGGAATTACAAACTGGCATGATTAGATGTGGTATTGTTGAAGATAATGAAGCTATGCTTGCATGTTTTATGGGTGGATTAAATAGAGAGATTCAGACCATTCTAGAGCATAAGGAGTATAATAATATCACTTGTTTATTCCATCTTGCTTGTAAAGCTGAACATGAAGTGCAGGATCGACACGCATTGGTGCGAACAAACTTTTATGCAGGTCGACCTTCATCATGGACACCGCGTGCATCCTCCACCTCCACACATTCTACTGCACCGAGACCTCCCTCAGCAGGCACAACCACCACTATCTGCCAAAAGCACACCTTCCGGGACTGCACAGAGCTCTTCTTCATCCATGGCATGAACAGCGGAAGCACATGATATTATTTGTCATCATTGCAAGGGTGGAGGTCATTATGCGAGAGAATGTCCATCTAAGCATGTGATGATTGCTACTGAGGATGGTGGGTATGAGTCTGTTAGTGACTATGACGAGGAGACTTTCGCTCTTATTACAAGTGAAGAACACGGTGGAGATGATTCTGAACAAGAGATGCAATACATGGCTCCTGATGCCGCTGACAGGTATGAAAGTTTAGTTGCTCAACGTGTTTTGAGTGTGCAGGTCACGCAAGCTTAGCAAAATCAGAGGCACAATTTGTTTCACACAAAGGGAGTTGTGAAGGAACGTTCTGTTCGCTTCTTCATTGAAGGAGGGAGCTGCAACAACTTGGCTAGCATGGAGATGGTGGAGAAGCTATCTCTCACCACAAGACCACATCCACATCCTTACTACATCCAATGGTTCAACAACAGCAGTAAGGTTAAGGTCAGACGAACTATTCATGTGCATTTTAGTATCTCTACGTATGCTGATTATGTTGATTGTGATGTGGTACCCATGCAAGCTTGTTCCTTATTACTTGGTAGACCAAGGCAATTTTATAAAAAAAATTGTACACCATGGTAGAAACAATAAGTATACTCTTGTTCATAAGGATAAACATATTACTTTGCTTCCTATGTCTCCCGATTCCATTTGGAAAGATGATATTAATAGAGCTAATGAAGCAAAACGGGAGAATAATAAGAGTGAAAATCAGATTGTGGCCAAAGAATTTGAGCAACAAATGAAGCCTCATAATAAACCATCTAGTGTTGCTTCTGAAATTAAATTGAAAAGTGCATGCTTACTTGCCACCAAATCTGATATTGGTGAACTAGATGTTAGCAAATCTGTTTGCTATGCTTTTGCGTGTGAAGAGGCATTATTTTCATTCGAGGACGTGCCTTCCTCTTTGCCTCCTGCTGTCACTAACATTTTGCAGGAGTTTGCTGACGTCTTTCCATGAGACGTGCCATCGGGATTACCACCTATTCGAGGTATTGAGCATCAAACTGACTTCATTCCCGGTGCTTCATTGCCAAACCATGCGCCATACCGTACCAATCCAAAGGAGACGAAGGAGATGACGCATCAAGTACAGGAGTTGCTCGACAAAGGTTATATACGCAAATCTCTTAGTCCTTGTGCTGTTCCTATTATACTAGTGCCAAAAAAGGATGGTACGTCGTGTATGTGTGTTGATTGTAGAGGCATTAATAATATTACTATTAATTATCGTCATGCTATTCCTAGGCTAGATGATATGCTTGATGAATTGAGTGGCTCCACAATATTCTCCAAAGTGATTTGTGTAGTGGATACCATCAAATTCGTATGAAATTGGGAGATGAATGGAAAATAGCATTTAAAACTAAGTTTGGTTTATATGAGTGGTTAGTCATGCCTTTTGGGTTAACTAATGCACCTAGTACTTTCATGAGATTAATGAACGAAGTTTTACGTGCTTTCATTGGATGATTTGTGGTAGTCTATTTTGATGATATACTAATTTATAACAAATCTTTGGAAGAAAATTTGGAATATTTACGTGTTGTTTTTATTGCTCTGCGTGATGCACGTTTGTTTGGAAATCTTGGGAAGTGCACCTTTTGCACCGACCGGGTATCTTTTTCTTGGCTATGTTGTTACTGCATGGGGAGTTGAAGTTGACAAAGCCAAGATTGAAGCTATTGAGAGTTGGCCGCAGCCTAAAACGGTCACACAAGTGAGGAGTTTTCTTGGACTTGCTGGATTCTATATGCGTTTTGTGAGAGATTTTAGCACCATTGCTGCACCTCTCAATGAGCTTACGAAGAAGGAGGTGCCTTTTGTGTGGGGTACCGCACAGGAAGAAGCCTTCGCGGTATTGAAAGATAAGTTGACACATGCTCCTTTACTCCAACTTCCCGATTTTAATAAGAATTTTGAGCTTGAATGTGATGCTAGTGGAATTGGATTAGGAGGTGTGTTATTACAAGATGGCAAACCTGTTGCATACTTTTTTGAAAAATTGAGTGGCCTAGTCTAAACTATTCTACTTATGATAAAGAATTATATGCTCTTGTTTGGACTTTAGAGTCATGGCAACATTATTTATGGCCCGAAGAATTTGTTATACATTCTGATCATGAATCTTTGAAACATACTAAAAGTCAAGCTAAACTGAATCGTAGACATGCTAAATGGGTTGAATTCATTGAGACTTTCCCTTATGTCACCAAACACAAGATGGGTAAAGAAAATGTTATTGCTCATGCATTGTCTCGTCGCTATACTATGCTTTCTCATCTTGACTTCAAAATATTTGGTCTGGAGACCATCAAAGATCAATATGTGCATGATGTTAACTTTAGAGATGTAATGCATAATTGTAAAGAAGGAAGAATATGGAACAAGTTCGTCGTTAATGATGGATTTGTGTTCCGTGCTAACAAGTTATGCATTCTAGCTAGCTCCGTTCGTCTTTTGTTGTTGTAGGAGGCGCATGGAGGAGAATTAATGGGACACGTTGGCATGAAGAAGACGGAGGACATACTTGCTACACATTTTTTTGGCCAAAGATGAGACGGGATGTTGAGAGTTTTGTTTCTTGCTGCACTACATGTCAAAAAGCTAAGTCACGACTCAATCTGCATGGTTTATATATGCCTTTGACTATACCTAGTGTTCCTTGGGAGGATATATCTATGGACTTTGTTTTAGGTTTACCTCGAACAAAGAAGGGGAGGGATAGCATGCTTGTTGTCGTGGATAGATTTTGGAAAATGTCATGCTTTATACCATTTCATAAAAGCGATGATGCTATTAATGTTGTTGATTTGTTCTTTCGTGAAATTATTCGCTTGCATGGTGTGCCAAATACTATTGTTTTAGATCGTGAAACTAAATTTCTTACCCACTTTTTGGAGATGTTTATGGTCTAAGTTGGGGACTAAACTGCTTTTTAGTACTACTTGTCACACCCAAACTGATGGACAAACTAAAGTAGTCAATAGAACATTGTCTACTATGCTTAGGGCTGTTTTGAAGAATAATAAGAAAATGTGGGAAGAATGCTTTCCTCATATTGAATTTGCTTATAATCATTCATTGCATTCTACTACTAAGATGTGCCCTTATGAAATTGTGTATGGTTTCCTACCTCGTGCACCTATTGATTTGTTGCCTCTTCCATCTTCGGAGAAGGTTAATTTTGATGCTAAGCAACATGATGAATTGGTCTTAAAAATGCAAGAGTTAACTAAGGAGAACATTGAGTGTATGAATGCTAAATACAAACTTGCTGAAGATAAGGGTAGAAAACATGTTGTGTTTGCACCTGGAGATCTTGTATTCTTGTTTGGTTACATTTGCGTAAGGATTAATTTCCTGATTTGCCCAAATCAAAGCTAATACCACGTGCTAATGGTCCTTTTAAGGTGTTAGAGAAAATAAATGATAATGCATATAAACTTGACCTGCCTGTAGATTTTGGGGTTAGTCCCACTTTTAACATTGTAGATTTAAAGCCTTACTTGGGTGAGGAAGATGAGCTTCTGTCGAGGACAACTTCATTTCAAGAAGGAGAGGATGATGAGGACATCAATATCATTGTTACACCCACAACCCCTGCTGCTATACATACTGGACCAATTACTAGAGCTCGCGCACGCCGGAGCTAAGTCGTGGAATTCCAGCCCGTAATAAAACAGCAGTCCCCTCACAAAAGGATCCATCGGGAAGCCTAACCCCCGAAGGAAGTGAGACACGAACACTACTCTCTCACCGGGCTGGGGACTGGGGATAGCCTGCCTTTGAGCAGGCAACCTGTGCGAAATTTCGGCGGTCAAGAACTTAGCCTCTCTCAACTTTAGCACGTCCTCCTCCATGACGGAGGAGGGCATCCATCGGCCTTGAAGGTCGGAACCGTACATTGTCGAAGGTCTGAGGCGCCCGGAATCTGGAGCCTAGGTTGTTGGAACTCGAGGCGACGGGCGAACTTGTTTTGGGATTGGAGAAAAGGAGTAAGGCCCAGGTCTCTTTATAAGAGGTTGAATACGAGGAGCCCTTCCCGTAACCGTTTGGGACTCGCCTTTAGTCGAGAAAGCATGCTAATGGGCAGGATTGGGTTACCCACGTCCGTATTGATGAGAATCCCGTAAAAGGGGGGTACACGATCTCTGCTTTGACAAGACGTGCCAAGGAAACTGCCTCGCAAAACACGCTGGGGGTGGAAAAGTGATGACGCACTGCGGAATACGTCAGCATATTTGATTTGTGTTAATATCATTCTCTCTATGGCAATATGTAGAAGCTTATTTTGCAAAGCCGGACACTACTCTTGGTGTTTACAATCTTCTATGACTGACTTGGAGGAGGAACCCGCCTTGCAATGCCGAAGACAATTTGCGCGCCGGACTTGTCGTCATTAAAGCCTAGTTCAGGGGCTACTGAGGGAGTCCTGGATTAGGGGGTGTTCGTGTAGCCGTACGATACCTTCAGCCGGACGCCTGGACTATGAAGATACAAGATTGAAGACTTCGTCCCATGTCCGGATGGTACTTTCCTTGGCGTGGAAGGCAAGCTTGGCGATGCGGATATTCAAGATCTCCTACCATTGTAACCGACTCTATGTAACCCTAACCCTATCCGGTGTCTATATAAACCGGAGGGTTGTAGTCCGTAGGCAATCAACTCCATATACAACAATCATACCATAGGCTAGCTTCTAGGGTTTAGCCTCCTCGATCTCGTGGTAGATCTACTCTTGTACTACCCATATCATCAATATTAATCAAGCAGGACGTAGGGTTTTACCTCCATCAAGAGGGCCCGAACCTGGGTAAAACATCGTGTTCCCTGCCTCCTGTTACCATCCGGCCTAGACGCACAGTTCGGGACCCACTACCCGAGATCCGCCGGTTTTGACACCGACATTGGTGCTTTCATTGAGAGTTCCTCTGTGTCGTCGCCTTTAGGCCTGATGGCTCCTTTGATCATCAAAAACGATACGGTCCAGGGTGAGACTTTTCTCCCCGGACAGATCTTCGTCTTTGGCGGCTTCGCTCTGCGGGTCAATTCGCTCGGCCACCTGGAGCAGATCGAAAGCTACGCCCTTGGCCGTCAAGTCAGGTTTGGAAGCTTAAACTACACGGCTGACATCCGCGGAGACTTGATCTTCGACGGGTTCGAGCCACGGCCAAGCGCGCTGCACTATCTCGAGGGGCATGATCTAGCTCTGCCTCCGGACAGTGTCCTGGAGGCCGCACACACATCGGTTCCGACCGCTAACTCGGAGCCTATTGCGCCAATCGAGGATGAGCGATTGGATGTCACCTCGGGGGCTTCGATCTCAAAGGCGATCGAGCCAAACGCTAGCCCCGCACTCTGCATGATCCGTGACTCCGAGGATCCGAACTACTTTCCGAACTCCGAACCCCCCGCGCCCCTGCCGATCGAATCCGATCGGGCGCCGATAATGGAGTTCACCGCCGCAGACATCTTTCAGCACTCGCCTTTTGGCGATATCCTGAACTCTCTCAAGTCTCTCTCCTTATCAGGAGAGCCCTGGCCGAACTACGGTCAGCGAGGATGGGATACGGACGATGAAGAAATTCAAAGCCCACCCACCACCCACTTGGTAGCCACTGTCGACAATTTAAACGACGTGCTCAACTTCGACTCCGGAGACATCGACAGCATGGATGACGATGCAGGAGATACCGATGAACCAACGCCCATAGGGCATTGGACAGCCACCTCATCTCACGATGTGTACATAGTGGATACCCCTAAAGGAAGCGACAACGAGGAAAAGGGGGATGGGACGGGAGATCGACCCACCGAAAAGCAATCAAAGCATCGGCCTAAACGCCGACCCAAGCCCCGCCTCGACAAAAACCCAGCCATAGAGCAGGACGAGCCGGTAGACGACGAGCAGGCCTTAGAGCAACCGTCCGAACAGGGCAACACGGATAAAGAAACCGAACACCCCTCCTGTCGTGGATTTGTCACGGCAGATGTCCTAGCGAAAGGACTTAGTCGTGGAGCCATCGCTACGAGTTTACTTGAAGGGGTTAAAGCGGACACAAAGACACGTGGGGTTTATACTAGTTCGGCCCCTTCGATGAAGGTAAAAGCCTACGTCTAGTTGTGATAGAATTGATGTGGTCTCGATGGCTAGGGAGCAAACAAGCTTCGCCTAGGCCCGAGTTGTGGTTGTCCCTTGAACCGCCGCCGGGTCGTCCCCTTATATACACGGGTGACGCCCGTCGGTCCATAGAGTCCCAGCCGGTTCATATTCGTATCCCGGTCGGTATCTCTCTATTCCTAACTTACAATACAAGCTATACATCAGGTCGGTTTTACTGATACAGATTCTAAACCGACTATAGGCCTTGGGCCTTCACCTGCTTATACCACTATGACGTTAACCCGGCCCAAGTAAGCCGGTTTACGCCCAGTGGTAATATCCCCAACATTAGGCCCCAGATTGATTTGAACTGGTTCATGTCAATCCTTCGCACCATCTTGCGTCTTGGATGTCTTCTGTTAATTGGCAAATCTCCATGTCGTCATCATTTTTGGTCACTGTAAACCGGCATGACGTCATCAGTTTTGGCTACTATAAACCGGCATGACGTCATTATGAAATTCATAACGCCCTCTTAATGACAGCTCCTGGATTCGCGCGTTTGACCTAGCTCAGTTGCCTTATAAATAAGACCGAAGGGTCATTTCCTTCTTCTTCCCCTTCGTCCCTTCTTCTTCTTCTTCCTTACGTCGCCAGCCTTGGAGCTCCGCCACCACCGTCGACCTCTGCCTCGTCTCAGGCCGCTGCATCAACCTGCACGTACCAGAGTGTCGCGGCGTCTTTCCGCATCCTCTCCGTTCCTGGTAAGTTCTCTCTCCCTCTTAACCTAGATCTATTCTTAGGGTTCCATCTTCTTGCTATGTTCATCGCACGTTCATAGCTGCTCTCTGATCTTGAATGCATCCGTGAACTCTTGCTGTGTTTAGTAGCGATCCCTTTAGCATCCGCTTACCATTTCTCATCCAGACTTATAGATCTTCCGCATCTATCCACTCAATGGTTCACTTCTGTTTCCGTCTTAGTCTTCAAAATACTTCCTGTTTTTTACGAACTTGCTGTAGATCCGTGGCTGTAACATAACTTTGTGAAACTTGTTTCTGCATAACTAGTTATCCATAGTTTCGATTGCTTCCAATACTTAGGCCAGGCGGTTTAACTTCACCATAGAGAAAAAAATAGCTAGACCGGTATATATGTCATTAGTCCCCTGGTTGAACCGCCAGAATCCATCTGATGCTGCGTTGTAGAAGACCGGTTTATGGTACTGCCTCCGGTTTACCGTAATTAGATCACCACCGTTTTATCCGGCATATGCTTGAACCGGATCATTTATTCCTTGTAGATCTTGTCATGGCCAAACAAGTGTACGAGTGCAATTGGGTTCCCTCCCGTGTCACAGAATCACAGCTGAACGACCTAGTCCTGATTGGTGCTTTGGATAGCAAAGACACGATTCATTGGAGGGTTCCTGGAGATGAATGTCCTCCTACACCCCAGGAAGGAGAGGTCGTGGTCTTCACAGATCATATGGCCCGGGGCTTCAAACCGCCCGGCTCCAAATTTTATCGGGACGTGTTAGCCAACTTTCAACTCCGTCCACAGGATATTGGCCCCAACTCCGTCACCAACCTATGTCACTTTCAAGTACTTTCTGAGGCATACCTTCAAGAGGAGCCTTCCGTCGAGTTATTCAGAGATCTCTTTCATCTGAACCGTCGTACTGAATTCACTGACGGCCCTAATACCGAACTGGGCGGTATGGCCATTCAGAAGAGGAAAGAAATCACCTACCCTCACGTCAAACTCCATACTCACCCCAAGGAATGGAACGTAACTTGGTTTTATTGCAAGGATACATCTCCTGACAACGAAAATCCCTTGCCTGGCTTCTGTCCGGAACGGCTCAGCAACACTCACCCCTTTCCACAAAGGCTAAACGCCAAGGAGAGAATTAAATATGCTCCTCAACTGTCCAAGCTCCGGGCCTTCATGGCCAACGGTTTAACAGGAATAGACCTTGCACGCTGCTGGATATCATGGAGTATTTTGCCTCTAAGCCGGCGCCCAAATTTGATGTGTGAGTATACTGATAGTGTCGATGACCCACTCCGACACACTAAAATCCAACTCCCTGAGGATGAAGTCACAGAATCTGTGAAGAAGATGCTGAATGAACCGGAGCACCTCTGTGCTCAAACCGGTCTGCTTCCGTATTGCACCACCAACAAACCGCCAGCGGTAATATTTCAATTGCTTTATTGTTGATCCGAGTTACTATTTTATATGTTCAACATTTTAATTGCTGCTGATCCAGGGTGATAATCCGTTCTGGAGTAAGAAACTTCCTCAATACAAAACGGAAAAGGCAGGACGGCCAACCCGGCCCAAGACCAAGGTTGTCAAGAAACCAGCTCATAAGAGAAAAACCACCGCTTCGTCTGACCCGGCCATTGATGATGATGTGGGTAAACCGGATCTTGAGATAGAACTTGATTCACTTGGCTTACTTTTTACACGCCTTATTGATGATGATGTTTGTCAGGATGATGCTGAAGCCAGCAATGCGGCTTTCGTTGAGGTAACCATTCTCTCTTCCGATTCAGAAATCTTGCCTTTGCCAAAATTTCGCCGGGCAAACCGGAAAGTTAAATTTTCTCATCCTCTTGCTTATCTGGATTCCCAATTTCTTATGAAGACCCAGCAACACGAAGCTCGCCGCACAACCCGGCACAGTGGCTAGGTAGTTACCTCTGCCGGTTTACCAAACAGTCCGGTTCGAAAATGCCGCTCCGAGGTCTCCGACCTTTTTATTGATTTAAATCGTAAAGCGGGTTTCTTCCGTCAACCTCTTAATCCATCCGACTCCAATTATCAGGTCACTTCTCATTCCTCATCTGGTGAATCGTCAGCCACCCAGCTACCACCTTTGAAAACAGTTGCTGGGTAAGTTCAACCGATCATATGCTTCCAGTATGCTGCGCAATGGTTTACACTTTTCCTTAATTTTTATCTTTTCTTCCAGGGCTAAACCGAAACCAAGCAAGAAGGCCCGCCTGGATAAAGCGGCTGAAGAAAATGTGGCCCCGGAACATGACCAAGCGCCGGATCATGAAGTGTTTATTTCTGAAGATATCCCCAATGATCCTCCTCTGCAAGATGACATTATCCCTGAAGAAGGTCTTACTAATGCTCCAGCGTCTGCTGATCCGCCTGCCAGTTCTGTCCAGATTGAAAAATCCCATACTCCTGCTGACAAAACGGCCGCACCAACCCAAACCGGTGAATCAAAAGATGATGATGTTGTGATTACCGGTGTAGGCCGTTCTAAACCCGGGAATCCTGCCACTCTTACCAGGCATACCATCAAAGAGGATTCTTCCTCTTTGAACAAAGGAAAATGGGATGTCGAATTGGAAACATATGCCGCTCTGAATGCGCAAGATCTTCATTCTGGCTATTTAAACCGGCTTTACACTAGCCGTGACTGTGAAGTTGGCCTGGTCAAAATGATGAGGGATAAATTTGAGGTAAATTCCTTCTTTCTCTTCTGCTCTTGCATTCATCCCGGTAGGCCCCAAGGGCCGGTTTGTGACCTTGGTCAAACCAGGACTTGATCCTGAATATATAATTATTGAAATCCATCGGTATAACCCTCGAGGGCCGGTTTAGCATAATCAAACCGGGGCTAAAAAGCTGTCCTTAAAACAGAACTTGATCAAATAGCCATTAGCCCCCAAGTGCCAAGTTGAATACTTGTATTGAGCTTGGGACTTTGTAGTTGAGCAATATACAAAAAATTGAAGATACATTAGCCCCCAAGTATCAGGCATATAACTTTGTTTATGTGGTTGATACTTCAATTTCTTGTCTTGACTGTGAAAAACTTTAAAATGTCATCTGTATGCAGGCTGAGATTAAAATCAGGGAGGACCGAATTGCCGATTTGCAGGAGGCCCTGAAGACCCAGCAAGCTGAAACAGATAAAGCCAAGGAAGAATTAACCAGCGCTTTGAACACTGCTGAACGGCTGAAGAAAAATTTTAAGAAAGAGCGAGCTGACTGGGCCACTGATAAGGCCGGTTTAACCAAAAGAGCAGAAAATGCTGAAGCGGCCCTTAAACCGGTGGTAGATGAACTGACGGCCGTACAACGGCAAATACACTCCATGACTGCTGCTATCTTTGGTAAGCTCCTTGTAACTTCTGTAATAAATTTGAATCTGCTGTATCATAAGTCCGGTTTGAGACCATTCCAATCCTTTTGTAGGCACACGTATTGGGCACTTAGGAAATGATGTTCGGAAGAAACTGAAAGCTGCCTACACCTTGATAGAACAATTGTACACTGGAGCCCAACGGATCATCAGCACAGCTTCTCACAACAATCCGGCACCCTCTTTAATCCAGGACACTCTTAGCAAGTTGTCAATGCTTCCAGCCCGGATTGAGGAGCTGAAAAAATCCGCTGCCTGAACCGGAGCCATCAATGCCTTAATCCGGGCAAAGGCATGGGTGCCCGACTTTGATCCTGTGGAAGCAGCTCAAGGCTATCCCAGTCTGAAAGAAGACGGCTCTGAGTTCGACGAAGAAGATTTAAGGGCTATAAACCGTGCAGTGCGCCCTCTGGCTTGCCAGCTAGCTGAAGAGGCGGATTTGACGCATTATCAAGCGCAATACAATGATCAAAACAAGCGAGTGCCTGCCCCAACTGTTGAAGCGGAGAATCTGATTCCTCCAATCCGTAAGCACACTTACGCCCCTGACATTGAACCGTCTTCCCTGATCCATGAAGAAGCTGTTTTCCAAGCTTTAATGGGAATCGACTGGACCACTGTTGATTTCCAGCCAATGGGTAGAGACGAGGAAGCTGAAGCGGCGGAGGACGAGGAGCAAGCTTGAACCGGAAGCCGGTTTGAAGTGCTATTTGAAACATCCTTCTACAGAAACAACGATTTTGTTTGGGCACCATGCTGCCTTGTAATAGGATAGTGAAAACTTCTGCCTGGGATATGCCTTCGTGCATAAGTACTAAAGCTTTTGCTTGAAAAACTTTAATTCATATTTCCTGCAATCAGAAAAAAATTTGAACTTCGGTAGCGGTTATACCGCAGCCGGATTATGATCTTGATATGTGTATCAGAAATATAACAAACACATGATACACAAATACCTTCCATGTTTGGGTATAAAGCTGGTTTACCCAAGCCTGAAGCGGTGGTTTTATAAACCAATACCGTCAAAAAAGGGAGAAAGTAGCCCCCGTACAAACCGTGCTGACTTAATACAAGCCCCCTGGTTATTCCATGAGTGTAACAGGGAAAAGGTAAACCGGGAGACTCCTCCGGATTAGAAGGGGGATCAAAAATCATTGGCTGAACCGGAAAAAAATATGCTTGTCGACATAAAGAAATCCAGCAAAAGCAAAAACGAACAAACCATGAAAACAAGATGGAAACGAAAGTAATGATAAAAACCATTCGCAAAAATATGCTATATTAAGCTGTTCAGATGGCATTACCATGGTCGGACAGGATCAAGGCCCCCAATAGGGGTGACAATGATTCAAGTCAGCCAGGTCCCCAAATGACTCGTGGCATATATGCCAAATCAAGAGGCGTAGCAATGGCTCGGGCCCGACCATGCTCCCAAGTGATTTTGTGGCCTTAGGCCGACCAAGAGGCATTACTGGTTCAAACGTGACTCAGTCCCCAAATGATCTGGTGGCTGTCGCCTATCAAAGGGTGTTCGTTGGTTCGGACACGACCAAAGCCCCCAGTGATATTGTGGCCTTAGGCCGACCAAGAGGCATTACTGGTTCAAACTTGACTCAGTCCCCAAATGATCTGGTGGCTGTCGCCTATCAAAGGGTGTTCGTTGGTTCGGACACGACCAAAGCCCCCAGTGATATAAAACAAATGTCAAAGGGTAAACCGGAGGCCGCTTTAGACAGAACCACTCCGTGTAACCTCGCATGATGAGAAAGACAGAGACCCCGCTTCGGCTGAGGCTCCGGTTTGATATATCAAAGATAATATATACATTGTCATGATATGTACATAAGTAGAGCCAATGGCTCAAGTATAGTAAGGCCGAAGATGAGCTATATTCCACGGTCTGTTGGTCTCCTCTTCTGATGTACGTGAGTCTTGATGCTCTCGAATATCAATCAGATAATACGACCCGTTGTGTAGATTCTTGCTGACTACGAAAGGTCCCTCCCAAGGTGGGGATAACTTGTGCATATCCGTTTGATCTTGGATGAATCGAAGCACCAAATCTCCTTCTTGAAAAGTTCTGGTTCTAACCCGGCGACTGTGATAGCGACGAAGATCTTGCTGGTAAATCGCCGAATGGGCAGCCGCTATATCACGCTCTTCGTCCAATAGGTCCAAAGCATCTTCTCGTGCTGTCTCATTATCTGCCTCAACATAAGCTGCCACACGAGGCGAATCGTGCCGGATGTCACTAGGGAGAACCGCCTCTGCTCCATAGACCATGAAAAACGGCGTGTATCCTGTGGACCGGTTTGGCGTAGTATTGATACTCCATAATACAGATGGCAGCTCTTCAACCCAACATCCTGGTGTTCTTTGCAATGGGACCAAAAGCCGGGGTTTGATGCCTCGCAAGATTTCCTGATTAGCTTGTTCTGCCTGTCCATTGGACTGGGGGTGTGCTACTGACGACACATCAAGTCGGATGTGTTCACGTTCACAGAACTCCTTCATAGCACCCTTGGATAAATTGGTACCATTATCAGTAATGATACTGTGTGGAAAACCAAACCGGAAAATCACCTTCTTGATGAACTGTACCGCTGTTGCTGCATCACACTTGCTGACAGGCTCCGCTTCAACCCACTTGGTAAATTTGTCAAGTGCCACCAAAAGGTGAGTTTTCTTATCCTTGGATCTTTTAAAAGGTCCAACCATGTCTAGCCCCCAAGTTGCAAACGGCCATGTTATTGGGATCATCCTCAACTCCTGAGCCGGCACATGAGCACGCCTTGAAAATTTCTGACATCCATCACACCGTTTAACCAAGTCCTCCGCGTCAGCATGAGCTGTCAACCAGTAGAACCCATGACGAAACGCCTTTGCAACCAGAGACTTTGAACCGGCGTGGTGCCCACAATCCCCTTCATGGATTTCTCTTAAGATTTCACAGCCTTCTTCAGGAGAGACACAACATTGAAACGCCCCTGATACACTGCAATGATGTAATTCACCATTGACAATCGTCATAGACTTGGATCGCCGGACTATCTGCTTGGCCAGAATCTCATCCTCTGGCAGCTCCCCCCTTGTCATGTACGCAAGATAAGGAACTGTCCAATCCGGAATAACACGCAGGGCTGCCACCAATTGGGACTCCGGATCAGGAATGGCCAAATCCGCTTCACCTGGGAGCTTGACTGACGGATTGTGCAACACATCCAAAAAGACGTTAGGCGGGACCGGTTTACGCTGAGAGCCCAACCAGCTTAAAGCATCCGCCGCTTCATTCTTCCGACGGTCCACATGATCCACTTGATAACCCTTGAAACAACCTGCAATATTATCCACTTCCCGACGATATGCAGCCATGAGCGGGTCCTTAGAATCCCAAGTGCCAGACACCTATTGAGCCACTAGGTCTGAGTCACCAAAACACTTGACCCGGCTTAAATTCATCTCTTTAGCCATCCGCAGACCATGGAGCAAGGCTTCATACTCAGCTGCATTATTAGTACAAGGGAACATTAAGCGGAGAACATAACAAAACTTATCACCTCGCGGGGAAGTTAATACGACTCCAGCCCCCGAGCCTTCCAATTGCCTGGACCCATCAAAATGAATAGTCCAATATGTGTGATCCGGCTTCTCCTCTGGTGCCTGTAATTCCGTCCAATCATTGATGAAATCAACAAGTGCTTGAGACTTCACGGCCGTCCGAGGCACGTACTTCAGACCGTGTGGCCCCAGCTCTATAGCCCACTTGGCAATCCGGCTAGTCGCCTCCCGATTCTGTATAATATCACCCAAGGGAGCAGAACTGACCACTGTGATGGGGTGCCCTTGAAAATACTGCTTCAATTTTCGACTGGCCATAAAAACACCATAGACCAGCTTCTGCCAATGCGGATACCTTTGCTTGGACTCAATCAGCACCTCACTGATATAATAAACCGGCCGCTGAACCGGATATTCCTTGCCTGCCTCTTTGCGCTCTACCACAATAGCCACACTAACTGCCCGAGCATTAGCCGCTACGTATAATAATAGTGGCTCCTTGTCAACCGGAGCTGCAAGAACAGGCGGATTGGCTAACTGCCGCTTCAAATCCTCAAATGCCTCGTCAGCAGCTGTACTCCAGACGAAATTGTCTGTCTTCCTCAGCAGTTGGTACAAAGGGATAGCCTTCTCCCCGAGGCGGCTGATAAACCGGCTCAGCGGAGTGATTCGGCCCGCCAAACGCTGAACATCGTTGATACACTCCGGTTTAGCTAGAGATGTAATAGCCGTAATCTTCTCCGGGTTAGCCTCAATTCCTCTGTTAGACACCAAGAAACCCAGCAACTTGCCTGCTGGAACATCGAAAACACACTTGGCCGGATTAAGCATCATCCTGTAAGCTCGCAAGTTGTCAAAGGTCTCCTTCAAATCATCCACCAGTGTCTCCTTCTGCCTTGATTTTACTACAATGTCATCTACATATGCGTGCACATTGCGGCCGATCTGCTCATGCAGGCAATTCTGTACACGCCGTTGATAGGTGGCTTGGGCACTCTTGAGCCCGAAGGGCATAGATACATAACAGAAGGCTCCAAAGGGTGTGATGAATGCTGTTTTCTCCTGGTCCTTAACCGCCATCTTGATCTGATGATATCCAGAGTATGCATCCAAAAAACTCAAACGCTCACAACCCGCCGTGGCATCAATGATCTGATCAATACGGGGGAGGGCAAAAGGGTCTGTAGGACAGGCTTTGTTAAGATCTGTATAATCCACACACATACGCCAAGTGCCGTTTTTCTTAAGAACCAGCACCGGATTAGCAAGCCACTCTGGATGGAACACCTCAATAATAAAACCAGCTGCTAAAAGCCTGGCCACTTCCTCTCCAATGGCTTTGCGTCTTTCTTCGTTAAACCGACGGAGGAACTGTTTCACCGGTTTATACTTAGGATCCACATTAAGAGTGTGCTCAGCGAGTTCCCTCGGTACACCTAGCATGTCAGATGGCTTCCATGCAAAAATGTCCCGATTCTCACGGATGAACTCGATGAGCGCGCTTTCCTATTTGGGATCCAGGTTGGCACTGATAGTGAACTGCTTGGATGAATCGCCGGGCACGAAGTCAACAAGCTTGGTCTCAGCTGCCGATTTGAACTTCAGATCTGAATCATGCTCTGTAGTTGGCTTCTTTAAAGGGGTCATATCCGCCGGATCGACATTGTCCTTATAATACTTCAACTCTTCCGTGGCACAGACCGACTCTGCGTAAGCCGCATCACCCTCTTCACATTCCAAAGCGATCCGACGGTTCCCGTGAACCGTTACCGTCCCCTTGTAACCCGGCATCTTGAGCTGTAAGTAGATATAACAAGGCCGCGCCATGAATTTGGCATAAGCCGGTCGCCCAAACAAGGCGTGATACGGGCTTTGGATCTTCACCACTTCGAAGCTCAATTTTTCCGACCGGGAGTCATGCTCGTCTCCAAAAGTCACATCTAGAGCTATTTTACCAACAGGATATGCAGATTTGCCTGGCACAACACCATGGAACACCGTATTTGATGGTCTGAGATCTTAGTCCCATGCGCCTGAATGTCTCATAATACAGTATGTTAATACTGCTTCCTCCATCCATGAGTACCTTGGTGAATTTATAACCCCCCACCTGAGGGTCCACCACTAATGCTAACTGACCCGGATTATCAACCCGGAGCGGGTGATCTTCTCTGCTCCACACGATGGGCTGCTCTGACCAGCGTAAGTAACGCGGTAAGGCCGGTTCAACAGAATTCACCGCTCGTTGGTGGAGTTTTCGGTCACGCTTATCCAAGCCCGTTGTGAAGACATGGTACTGCCCATTGCTCAACTGCTTTGGCTGGCTCTGATAGCCCGACGGCTGCTGCTGCTGCTGGCTCTGATAGCCTGACTGCTGCTGCTGCTGCTGGCTGTTCTGATTATTCTGGTAGTTGTGATCGCCCTGATTACGTCTTGAACCGGAAACCCCATCGTGATCCGGCCCGCTGAAACCGGATCCTGAACCGCCACCTGATCCGTGATCATACCGGAAAGCATTAGAGTTCTTGAACTCCTGCATGATGTGGCAATCTTTCCAAAGATGGCTAGCCGGTGCCTCCTTCGTCCCGTGCTTTGGGCAAGGCTGATTCAACAAATAGTTCAAACGGCTTGCACTAGGATTGGGAGCCCCGTTATGATTTGCCGGTTTACCTCTGCGCCGCTGCCCCCTGTCCTGTGCGTTAGTGTTAGTCACAAAGTCCACGCTGCCGTCCGCTTTGCGCTTGCCTCCGTTTCCATGACCCACTAGTTTATTCTGCTGTTGTCTGGAGTTGCTATCCTTCTTTCCCTTCCCTGCTTCATTATCATTAAGCTCGGGATCCTTGGTACTGTCCGAATCGGCATACTTCACTAGGGCAGCCATGAGGGTTCCCATGTCATTACAGAGTCGCTTCATGCGTCCCAGTTTCAATTTTAGAGGCTCAAACCGGCAGTTGCCTTCCAGAGTTAAGACCGCAGAGTCAGCATTAATCCTGTCAGACGAGTGCAAAATTTCCGAAACGCGATGCACCCAATGGGTCGTTGATTCTCCTTCTTCCTGGACACAAGCCGCCAGGTCTACTATGGACTTGGGCTGCTTACATGTATCCTTGAAATTCTGTATAAACCGGCTCCGCAACTGGGCCCAAGAGCTGATAGAATTGGGCGGTAGGCTCTTTAACCAAGTACGAGCCGTGCCTTCGAGCATCATGGTGAAATATTTGGCACATGCAGCCTCATCCACATCCAGCATTTCCATGGCCATCTCATAACTCTCTATCCATGCTTCAGGGGGTAAATCAGCGGTATAATTCGGCACCTTGCGTGGGCCCTTGAAATCCTTAGGCAGGCGCACACTACGCAAAGCAGGGATCAAGCAAGGTACTCCCAGAGCGGATGTGATTCCTGGTCCGGCAAAGGTGGCAGAACGAACGGGTGTAAGTTGGCCCGCATTATCCTGTGCTGCTAACTCGGCCTCCCTTTGTGCCCGGGCCCAGTTCACCGCATCCCGAGCATCGACAACACCACCCGCCGGGTCATCACCACGGGCCGCTTCACGGCCGTGCGCGTTGCTTGATATGGCCGGTTCATCTATGCGCCTGCTGTAACTCTGGCTCGGACGGGGCGTAGAATGAATCCGATCACGGCTGTATGAGTATGCCTCCTACTGCATCAGCGCGGTCCGGAGAAGCTCCTTAACCCGGCGCGTTTCTACTGCTTGCGGAGAATCCCCTTCGACCGGGATGGCCTCTAACCGTGCTGCGGCCGCAACAAGGTTTTCCATAGGATTCGAATAATGACCCGGGGGCGTCTGCACCGGTGGAGGCATCACAATATTTTGTTGAGGGGGCTCCATCAGGCGAGGTTGGACCGTCGCTCTTGGCCCTGGCGCCTCAATCCGGTTTGTCTCCTGGTACCGCGGTGGATTACTGGGTCCAGCTCCCGGAGTGTGAAAGAGATTTCGGGGGTCAAACCCTAACGGCAGGCGTGATCTGTGCTTTCGCTTTAAAACCTCCTGTGATGTATTCTGGTCAAGCATGAGTTTATAGGCCTATGCGTCCAAAGCGGCCCGCTCTGCGGCCATCCGGTCTTTTTCTGCTGCCAGATCCGCTTTGGCTTGCACGATCTGCTCTCTCACCTTCGCGATTTCTGCATTATGAGCATCTTGATCCGTCGGGTCATCCTCTGCCATAAGCGCGGCCAGTGCGTCAAACAGATCAGATAGAACTTGAACCGGCGGGCGCACAAGGCCTCCTGCCCCTGCTGCTGCTGCCGCTGCGGATCCGGAGAGCATTGCTGCGGCAGTCGAAGAATAATTCGCCGCCTGGGTGCCAGCCATGAATATTCCAACCCGGTTGATCTGGCCTGGGGGGTCCGGAATACTGTCGCCATCGGAACAACCCCTAACTTGATCGTCTTGCATCCGGTATAGCGACTCGGTCTCTCCGGTCGAGGACTCGTCGCCAGAATAGACGACAGTCTCGCTATCGCGCTTTGATTCGTCCTCATGCCCTCCTCCATAGATGACTCCAACGAAGGCACACTTCATGGCCGGTTTAACCTGAGTAAAGCTCGCACGCTGAGCCGTCTCGACGGGGTTGGTGTAGATGTCCGGCTCAGGCCCAGGCTCACCAATCTTACCGATGAAGATGTGTACGCTGCCAAAGGGGACCCGGTAACCATACTCAATTGAATTGGCCTCCGGACCCCATCCTGCATCATCGATGTAGATCCTGCCCCGACGACTCTTGGTCATCCGGCCCATCCTTTGAGCTTGCCCTCCAAGATCGTCAAACCATCATGCGATGGCCCCACGGTGGGTGCCAACTGTCATGGATTTGTCACGGCAGATGTCCTAGCGAAAGGACTTAGTCGTGGAGCCATCGCTACGAGTTTACTTGAAGGGGTTAAAGTGGACACAAAGACACGTGGGGTTTATACTAGTTCGGCCCCTTCGATGAAGGTAAAAGCCTACGTCTAGTTGTGATAGAATTGATGTGGTCTCGATGGCTAGGGAGCAAACAAGCTTCGCCTAGGCCCGAGTTGTGGTTGTCCCTTGAACCGCCGCCGGGTCGTCCCCTTATATACACGGGTGACGCCCGTCGGTCCATAGAGTCTCAGCCGGTTCATATTCGTATCCCGGTCGGTATCTCTCTATTCCTAACTTACAATACAAGCTATACATCAGGTCGGTTTACTGATACAGATTCTAAACCGACTATAGGCCTTGGGCCTTCACCTGCTTATACCACTATGACGTTAACCCGGCCCAAGTAAGCCGGTTCACGCCCAGTGGTAATATCCCCAACACCTCCTGCGGCAAAAACGACATTCCGGACGACCTCATGCTGGATAAACCTATGGAGCAGAAGAATCTCCACGAGAGGCTCGTTGCAACTGCACGCAGCCTAAAAAAGGAGAAGCGGAAGCTAAAAACAGCGGAAGATGCACTCCGGATTAGATGGAGCAAAGTAATCAATACCGCAGATAAATACGGCGACAGTCGCCGGGCTAAAAGCTATCCGAAAACAAAGCTACTGCCTGAATTCGACGAAGAGGCTCTAGAGCCCTCGCATTCAAAAAATGAGAAAGCCACATGGTCGGATAGACGACCCCATAAAGCGGCAAGCGGCGCCGCTCCTAAATCGGCATGCAACCCACTTAAGGATTCGCATCATGGCCCAGTCAGGTCCATTTATGGGCCAAGAAAGCAAGCTCTCGTAAGCAACACTATGAAGCCATCATCAGAATCTGGCACACCCAAATACAGGGGCGTCGCACGCCCCCTATGTTTCACCGATGAGGTCCTGGACTATGAATTTCCAGAGGGATTCAAACCCGTAAACATAGAGGCATATGATGGAACAACAGACCCTGGAGTTTGGATCGAGGATTATATCCTCCACATACACATGGCTAGAGGAGATGATCTCCACGCCATAAAATATTTACCCCTTAAGCTTAAAGGGCCAGCCCGGCATTGGCTTAAAAGCCTTCCCGAAAACACAATTGGAAGCTGGGAAGAGCTCGAGGATGCTTTCCGAGCAAACTTTCAAGGGACCTATGTCCGCCCTCCGGATGCAGACGATCTTAGTCACATAACTCAACAACCCGGAGAATCAGCTCAGCAGTTCTGGAATAGATTCCTCACTAAAAAGAATCAGATAGTCGACTGTCCGGACGCCGAAGCCTTAGCAGCTTTCAGGCATAACGTCCGAGATGAATGGCTCACCAGACACCTCAGCCAAGAAAAGCCAAGAACAATGGCCGCACTAACAAGCCTCATGACCCGCTTTTGTGCAGGGGAGGACAGCTGGTTGGCAAGGTGCAGCCCGAGCGACCCAAGTACATCCGAAACTAGGGATGGAAACGGAAAACCGCGACACACCAAGGACCGTCACTGGACTAAGGACAAAAGTCCAAAGAGCACGGCAGTCAATGCCGGATTCAAAGGCTCACGATAAAATCAGGCAAAATCGCCCCGCCAGGATAACAGGGACGATCCATCCAACCTAAATAAAATCCTGGACAGGATATATCAGATACACAGTACTCCCGGGAAGCCTACTAACCATACCCACAGAGACTGTTGGGTTTTCAAACAATCCGGCAGACTCAATGCCGAACACAAGGGGATCGACACACCAAGCGAAGACGAGGACGAACCCCAAAAGTAGAGCACCAGGAAACAAAAGAACTTCCCACAAGAAGTAAAAACAGTGAACTCACTTCACATAACAAAACATGCGGCGCCCGTAAAGGTAGGCACCACACGGCCCATCCCCAAAGGGTCCTACCACTGGTTGTCAAAACCGATCATCTTCGATCAGCTAGATTATTCTAGAAATATCAAGAATGTAGGCTGGACTGCCTTGATACTCGATCCAATAATTGGCGGACTCCAGTTTTCAAATGTCCTTATGGACGGCGGCAGTGGGCTAAACCTGATATATCAGGATACAATCCAGCACATGGGGATAAACCCAGCAAGAATCCGCCGCAGCAAAACCTCCTTTCAAGGGGTAATACTTGGTCCGGACACCCATTGCATGGGTTTCCTCCGGCTCGAAGTCATATTCGGCTCTGCCAATAACTTCCGCCGTGAAAAGCTGACCTTCCATATCGTCCCGTTCTCAAGTCTCTATCAAGCACTACTGGGACGCGAAGCTTTCGCTTGCTTTAATGCAATACCGCATTATGCATCTCTTACGCTTAAGATGCCCGGTCCATGAGGCATCATCTCTTTTAAGGGGAAGCACTAAAGTGCGCCTCCGCAAGTAGAGGACTGTGCGGCCGCTTTGACAGCCCCACAGCAAAATGGCCTCACCAGCCAAAAAACTTCGAAATAGGTCATTCAAGACCACGAACGTGGATAGACGAGTTCGGTGCAAATTCATCATTGATGCAGGCCTAGTGGCCATATAATCCTGCACTAGGGGCTGCACGCATATACAATAAGAGACAATAAAGCTCAATCTTATATATTTTACTTTATACTTTGTTTATTTTAAACCTTTTTGGCACGACCCGTTTTCAACTCAGTTCCTCTCTTCTACAGATGAACGTCGTGCGGAGCCCGTCCAGGATACGACACAATGGAGACACAGGCGCAGACGTGCAGTAGGGACCCGTCCTAAAGGATTCTTTTTAGATTAAGACCCTGCGTAAACCTTTTTTACTGTCTCTTGTTGCTACACATCCCCTGTTTTTTTCTGATATAACCAAGGAGGAGGCTTGCGACTTGGCATGTGGCCACGTCAGAATTTTTGCACGTACCTGGATACTAGGGGCTTTTTTAATAAAGAGTGTTGTTTCGCCCGCACTCATAAAGACCGAACACCTTAGGGAGTGTTCGGCATCACGAGTTTTGGCATTATATGCATCAGCTCTGAATCATGTCTTTGGTCAAATGTTGGGTTGCCCGGCTCCTGAGTTCGGCTACCTTACATTCCGCTCTATCGGCTAAGGTAGCACCAGGAGAACTACTGCGATTGTGCCCCGGTTCGGCCGGGCGAGCACCTCAATAGAGAAAGCTGAAAACTGACTGTCATGATGTAGCGTGAGACTGGTCAGCCACTTGGTGACCTATTGGAATCTATCAGATTCCTTCGCTTTAACGAAGGGCCGCTTCCCGGTGAGGCACATACGCGCCCAGAACTCGGACGGGCGCAGTTGCCACCAAGGGGCTACCTAAATAGTCTCACTGTCAAACTCCTATGGCTAAGTGAAAGTGTTAAAGCATTATAGTCCGGTTGCCTAGCCCGCTATGCTATCACCTCCTTTGTAGGACCAAGACGTTGGGTTAAGTGTGAAAATGCGTCTTCTGTGAGCACCCCCACACTATGTGCGTGGGGGCTGAAGCCAACGACTGCCATCTTTCAGATTATATATATATATATATATATATATATATATATATATATATATATATATATATATATATATATCTTAAAACGGCCGCACAGGAGGTGTTCCCAATACTTGGAGGCACAAGTATAAAAAAGGCCACTACAGTTTATCAAAATATTACTTTATAATTACATATGCTATCATAACATAGCATCTTTCGGGCACTGCATCTCTATTACACGTGCGCCTTCAAGAACTTCCTGAAAATAGTGCTCGGAGGGTACTCGGCTTTTGTCCGAATCTCGGGACGCAACAACCGTGGTCTCCATCTCTGCCCAGTATGTCTTAACACGGGCAAGAGCCATCCTAGCGCCCTCTATGCATGCTGAACTCTTCATTGCATTTATACACGGCACCGCGTTAAGGAATTGCTGCACTAAGCTGAAATAACTCTTCGGCTCCAATCTCCCCGGCCACAGGTGACCCATGACGTACTTCATGGCGAGTCCAGACAACCTATTCAGTTCGGCCCATTGAGCCAAACGATCATCCACTGCCAGTGGACGCTCTGGATTGTGAAACTGCGACCAGAAAAGCTTTTCCACTTCGCGATCTTTCTGATCTCGAAAGTGTTCGGTCGCATCAGCAGCACTCGCTGCCAAGTCCAGATAGGTATCTTCCACACTCCACATCTGGTCCAACGGAGCAAACTTCGGATCACAAAATTTCCTTCGTAGCATAAAGGGCTTTCCAGCCGCAATCTGTTCAGCCTGACTCAGCTCCTCCTTCGCAGCTCTCATCGCAGACCGCGCGTCCTTGGCATTGGCAACGGCCTTCTCTAAGTCTGTCTATTTCGCCTGGTCTTCTTTTTCAAGAAGTCTGCAACGGTCTGTAGCGCTTTTTAACTTTTCGGCCATCTCGGCCATCTCTTCCTTGCTTAGGCAATGAGCAGCCTGTTCGGCTCTCAGCTCTTCAAGGGCTTTCCTGGTGGCCGCATCACTTTCGCTGGCTTGTTCTTTAGCTCGGGCAAGTTCTGCCCCCAAGACTCTCCACGGCGGCCGCACCATCTGCGTCAAGCACACACATCATAAGACATAGGCATAAAACTGTTCTTACCTGATGCCGCCCGAGGAATTACATACCTTGAGCCTCATCAAGCCGCTTATTGACAAGCGTGATGTCAGCATCTGCCACATCCAGTTGCCGCTTTAGTTCGGGAAAATCGTCAGTTCGGCTCGATTCCGACACCCTGCCGCCTACATTCAAAGGCGTCATCTTAGACCTGGGATTATGATCCTCCGCGTGCCGTCATTTCTTGACGACGCGCAGAGTCTCAGGGGCTACTATCTACACAGGGCGCATCTTATTTATGCGCAACTGACAAAAGTATACATTATCTAATGTACCTCGAAACCCGTCAGTAACATTTTGACGGCCTCATACAATCCGCTCTCTACGGATGAAATCCTTTCAATCACCGTGCCCATCAATGCGCGGTGCTCCTCTAAGATAGAAGCTCGCCCCAGCAGAATCTTTAGCTCCTCCGGCCGAGCACCAGACGGTGTCGGGCTCGTCCCATGACCTCTTTCGAAGGCCGGACACGGAGAACCTCGGGGGGCCGCATAGCTACCTTCCGCCCCTGCCGGATTCGGAGAAACCCTCTGCGACGACACCTCAGGGTTGCCCGCATCGCTAGGCGGCACGGCAGGGGGAGGCGTCCCTCTCTCCATCATCTCCGGAAGGAGATCCCCCGAAGACGAGCTCTGCTGAGAAGGGCTGAGGTCCGAGCTACAAGGTAAAGGTTTGGTTAATCTTCTCAGATATAAATCAAGGATTTCCCTCATCCCTCAAAAGGAAAATCTTTCTCCACTTACGGCTCGCTGGAGAGCTGATCCCCTTGAGGGCGTAGTCCGGCCGAGGGACTCCCTGGCGTCGGACCCTCTGACGAGGATTTTCTCCCCTGCTTTGAGGCCATGGTTTCCGGGTCATCAGAGGCGGCTCTCTTCTTCCCCTTAGGAGAGGAATTTTCGGTTCCTCCCTTCGGAGCAGCCTCCTTCGAGGAGGCCATAGCTTCCTTGTCCTCCCCCTCCAAAGGCATTATCTCCAGCATCCTGACCAGGACGGGATCCGGCCTGGTTTCAGGAAGGGGAGCCGGACACCTGATCAGCTTTGCCTTCTCTATCCACTCCTGTTTAAAAGGACGGCTCTTTTAGGGGCAAGATTATGACAATTATACGGATAGAAGGTCCGGGCACAAGGTTGCTTACTTGAGTATCCGGGCGATTGCAGCTTAGGCTTGCGTCCTCGGTTAAATATGGACACATCTCTTGTGATCCGAAGAACAGTCTATACATCTCCGCGGGCGTTGCGCCCATAAAGTTCTGGAGAGCTCGCGGTCCCTCTAGATTAAACTCCCACAGGCGAAGGGGGCGACGTTTGCCGGGCAATATTCGACGAATCAGCATGACCTGCGTCACCTTGACCAAGCTGAGGTCTCCTTCCAAGAGGTCCTTAATTCGGCCCTGTAACAAGGGCACGTCTTTGGGCAAACCCCAATCCAACCCTCTGTTAACCCATGACGCTAGCCGTGGTGGGGGACCCAGGCGAAAGGCAGGAAGCGCCACCCACTTGGTGCTCCGGGGAGTGGTGATATAAAACCACTCTCGTTGCCACAAACCTAGCTCCTCTTGAAAAGAGCCCTCGGGCCATGGAGCATCAGCATTTTTGCTTATAACAGCGCCTCAGCACTCTGCGTGCCGTCCCTTGATCATCTTCGGCTCCACTTTGAAAGTCTTGAGCCATAATCCGAAGTGAGGGGTAACACGGAGGAATGCTTCACATACAACGATAGACGAGGAGATATGGAGGATGGACTCCGGAGCTAAGTCATGGAATTCCATCCCGTAATAAAACAGCAGTCCCCTCACAAAAGGATCCATCGGGAAGCCTAACCCCCGAAGGAAGTGAGACATGAACACTACGCTCTCACCGGGCTGGGGACTGGGGATAGCCTGCCTTTGAGCAGGCAACCTGTGCGAAATTTTGGCGGTCAAGAACTTAGCCTCTCTCAACTTTAGCACGTCCTCCTCCGTGACGGAGGAGGGCATCCATCGGCCTTGAAGGTCGGAACCGGACATTGTCGAAGGTCTGAGGCGCCCGGAGTCTGGAGCCTAGGTTGTTGGGACTCGAGGCGACGGGCGAACTTGTTTTGGGATTGGAGAAAAGGAGTAAGGCCCTGGTCTCTTTATAAGAGGTTGAATACCAGGAGCCCTCCCCGTAACCGTTTGGGACTCGCCTTTAGTCGAGAAAGCATGCTAACGGGCACGATTGGGTTACCCACGTCCGTATTGATGAGAATCCCGTAAAAGGGGGGTACACGATCTCTGCTTTGACAAGACGTGCCAAGGAAACTGCCTCGCAAAACACGCTGGGGCGGAAAAGTGAAAACGATTCGAGTAAAGGATTTGGCTATAGTGTGATGACGCACTGCGGAATACGTCAGCAGATTTGATTTGTGTTAATATCATTCTCTCTATGGCAATATGTGGAAGCTTATTTTGCAAAGCCGGACACTACTCTTGGTGTTTACAATCTTCTATGAATGACTTGGAGGAGGAACCCTCCTTGCAATGCCGAAGACAATTTGTGCGCCGGACATGTCATCATTAAAGCCTGGTTCAGGGGCTACTGAGGGAGTCTTGGATTAGGGGCTGTTCGGGTAGCCGGACTATACCTTCAGCCGGACTCCTCGACTATGAAGATACAAGATTGAAGACTTCGTCCCGTGTCCGGATGGGACTTTCCTTGGCATGGAAGGCAAGCTTGGCGATTCGGATATTCAAGATCTCCTACCATTGTAACCGACTCTATGTAACCCTAACCCTATCCGGTGTCTATATAAACCGGAGGGTTGTAGTCCATAGGCAATCAACTCCATATACAACAATCATACCATAGGCTAGCTTCTAGGGTTTAGCCTCCTTGATCTCGTGGTAGATCTACTCTTGTACTACCCATATCATCAATATTAATCAAGCAGGACGTAGGGTTTTACCTCCATCAAGAGGGGCTGAACCTGGGTAAAACATCGTGTTCCCTGCCTCCTGTTACCATCCAGCCTAGATGCACAGTTCGGGACCCACTACCCGAGATCCGCCGGTTTTGACACCGACACACGCCAATTGAATTACCAGGTACTTTTGTTTCTTGGTAACGATACTAATGTTCATGAGAATATGATGTTGCCTAAATTAGATACATGTTTTGCTTACAAATGAAGGGCCTAGCTTGGACAAGAAAGATGAACCTTGGAGCAAGTTCAAGCATGGAGATAATGGCATGCACGAGGGGAACAAGAATGGAGTTACAAGTGATGATTCCTGGACTTTGAAGCCACAATAATGATTGCATGATGCCTTGGATGAAATATACAAGTTGCCATGTCATAAATTTCATCCAGAGGCTATTCTAGGTGCTGCATCACCTTATTATTGGGCCATGCCCATGTACTTTCCAAATACTTGATTATGGGCTGTTTTTAGAGTCCGTATGTGTGGGGAAACAAGAGTTAGTGTTGGTTTCGGACCCCTCCATGGGCCACGAAATTCCACCCCATATATACAGCCCTTAGGGCATTGTTTAGACTTTGGGTTTTGTTTAGATTACAGGTTCGCCATAGCTGCAACATCACATACTTCACTTGTGTTCAATGACCAGACCAAGATGTCACAGAACCCCAGATTGCAATCTTAGTATCTTGCTTGTTCTTCATTTGTGCGTAGGAAATAGACCCTCATGGTCAGGTTGATCATGCTCTCGCATGGTCATTAACCCCTCCGAAGTTGGCTTAGCGATTGGTAAGGCGCGGCGTCTTCGCACGTTCGTAGTCGGATCGTCAAAGTCGACTCCCACAGAAAACAATATCTATCTCATCGAAACATCAGGACACCTTCGCCTCTATCAATGGCTACCCTGGGGCGCTTAATCTCTAAGTTCGGCAAGTGCGCTTTGTCGTTCTTCAAGCTCAACAAGTGAACGGGCCCCTTCGAGTGGACCCCTGAGGCGGACATGACCTTTGAAGGTCTCAAGAGATTCCTCATGAGCCTGCCCATCATGGTTGCGTCGCGCTCCCGCGAGCCGCTGCTCGTCTACTTGGCGGCCACCCCTAGACGGCTAGCATCATGCTCATGTCATTATGGGAGGAGAGGATCGACGCCAAAAGAGGACCTTCCAAGCCTCGCGAGCCATCGGACCCTCGTGAGCCTTCTGAGCCTTGTGAGCCCGCCGAGCCTCGTGGTCCTCCCAAGCACGACGACCCCCCTCTCCCCATGGGCCTCTCGAGCCCCATGCGCCACCCCATGAGCAAGCTGCCGTCGCAACCACATGCCTCATTGAGCACTGTGTGTACTTCAGCAACATGGTGCTGAGGGATGCGCGCGAGCGCTACCCCATGGAGCAAAAACTCCTTCTCGCACTCCTAGTCAGTTATGCCCTCGATGCGCCTATATCTCCTATGTGTCGAAGCACGACTTAGAGGCATAACCGCATTGAAAGCAATGTCGCAAGTAAGGTAATCTTCACAACAACCCATGTAAATAGATAAAAGGGGAAAAGGTACATAGTTGGCTTACACTCGCCACATCACACAAATACATGAATAACATTACAATCATCCAATACACTCATGGTCCGACTACGGTACCAAAATAAAGATCAACCCCCACATGCGACACGGTCCCCGATCGCCCCAACTGGGCACCACTACTGATCATCTGGAAAAGACACATAGTAACGGCGAGAGTCTTCATCGAACTCCCACTTGAGCTCAAGCGCATCGTCTAGAACTGTATCATCGGTCCCTGCATCTGGTTTAGGAAGTAAACTGTGAGTCACGGGGACTCAGCAATCTCACACCCTCGCGATCAAGACTATTTAAGCTTATAGGTAAGGCAAGGTATAATGTGGAGCTGCAGTAAGCATCTAGCATATATGGTGGCTAACCTATTCGCAAAAGAGAGCGAGAAGAGAAGGCAAACCACGGACGAACAAATATGATCAAGACGTGATCCTAGAATAACCTACGTCAAACATTACTCCAACACCGTGTTCACTTCCCGGACTCCGCCGAGAAGAGACCATCACGGTTACACACGCGGTTGATTCATTTTAATTAAGTTAAGTTTCAGGTTATCTACAACCGGACATTAACAAATTCCCATCTGCCCATAACCGCGGGCACGGCTTTCGAAAGTTCAAATCCCTGCAGGGGAGTCCCAACTTAGCCCATCACAAGCTCTCACGGTCAACGAAGGATATTCCTTCTCCTGAGACATTCCGATCAGACTCGGCATCCCGGTTACAAGACATCCTCGACAATGGTAAAACAAGTCCAGCAACACCGCCCGAATGTGCCGACAAATCCCGATAGGAGCTGCACATATCTCGTTCTCAGGGCACACTCAGATAAGCAATCCGTACAACTAAAACCAGCCCCCGAGTTTCCCCGAGGTGGCGCTGCAAGGGGCTCTAGTTTGGACCAACACTCAGAGGAGCACTGGCCCGGGAGGGGGGGGGGTTTAAATAAAGATGACCCTTGGGCTCCGGAAACCCAAGGGAAAAGAGGCTAGGTGGCAAATGGTAAAACCAAGGTTGGGCATTGCTGGAGGAGTTTTATTCAAGGCGAACTGTCAAGGGGTTCCCATTATAACCCAACCGCGTAAGGAACACAAAATCCGGGAACATAACACCGATATGACGGAAACTAGGGCGGCAAGAGTGGAAAAAACACTAGGCAAAAGGCTGAGTCTTCCACCCTTTACCAAGTATATAGATGCATTAAGATAAACAAGATAATATGGTGATATCCCAACAATAAACAATGTTCCAAACAAGGAACGATCTCCAATCTTCACCTGCAACTAGCAACGCTATAAGAGCGGCTGAGCAAAGCGGTAACATAGCCAATCAACGGTTTGCTAGGACATGGTGGGTTAGAGGTTTGACATGGAAATTTGGGAGGCATGATAAACAAGTGGTAGGTATCGTAGCATAGGCATAGCAAAAGAGCGAGCATCTAGCAAGCAAAGATTGACGTGATTTCGAGGGTATGATCATCTTGCCTGCTAAGTTGTCAGAGTTGACTTGATCCTCATAAGCGAACTCAACGGGCTCCTCGTTCATGAACTCGTCTCCCGGATCTACCCAAACATGAACAATAAGCAAACGGAACATAATCAACCACGTGCAATGCTCAAACAACATGATGCAAACATGGTATGATATGCGGGATGCGGTATGTGATGCATATGCAAGATTTGACAAGGAATGATAGAACCTGGCCTCATCTTGGAAATCCAAGAGTGCCACTGGAAAGGTGAGGTGATTTCAGTTGAAATCGGTATAAAGATCACCAGAATCGGATGCACGGTTTGGAAATGGCAAGCAAAACAAATATGACATCGGTCTGCGATAATCAGCAAGTGACCAACTACATGCATCAAGATAAATATTCTACAACACTCAAACATGACAACAAAATACATGGCAGGGATCCACTCATGATTCCTGACAAAAGATGAACATTGAGCTACGGCTTATTCATCCATTAACAGGTTCAAATAAGCATGGCAAAAATGCAAATGATAACAGGTTTCAGACTTAGTGAAATTAACACAAGTCTGGAATTTATCATCAGGAAGCACACGTCAGAGCATGAATACTACATGCTACAGGAACTTAACATGGCAAAGCAAGGCATGGCATGAAGCTACTCAAAGCACTTAACAAATGTCCCTTACTGACCTTGAGCCAAAAGGGATCATAAAATACAATTGCAAGCATGTGAACGTGGCAAACACATAAACAGATTCAGACTTGGAGAAAAACTGGAACATGCAAATCAGTTAACGAGTAGGCATGTTTACGAGCTCGATGCACTCACTACAGAGCATGGCATGACAAACTAAGAATACACCCATCAAGAAGACATGGCATAGAAGCTAGACATGGCAAGAACAACAACATAGCATGCACGGATCAATAGCAACGTCCTCGGCAAAATCGCTAAACATGTCAACAATCTGCCAGGATTCACTTTATAGCAAAAGTAGAGTTCGATTGACTCAAGATAGGGTGCTCCATAAATGCAAACAAAGACATGTATGGATAGAGCACCACAATGTTAACAAATCATCCTTACTGATCATCCTCAAAAGAGGCACGGATCAGTAGGAAACAACATGAACATATGGCATAACGACAAAATCAGGACAAGGACTGAAATTCAAAGTCCCTGAAATCATCATTACCGATTACGCTACTTTGCAAGCTTGTGCTAGTCACCACAAATATCACAAAAATACATGGCAAGCACCTCTGTAAAGAAGGCATATCATATAACAAAACACATGTAGAGCTCAGGATCATAGCATGCACATATTAATCATGGCAAAAATGATAAAATGCCATTTGCTGAAACAAATCTGACAAATTCATCACATAGCCCTCTTCCAACAGCATTTCGGGCATCAAGATGAGCTCAAATGAAAATGTTGCAATGAGATGAAATGATGTACACATCGAGACGAACATTTTGATATGCTACACGCATAAATCGGAGCTACGGATGCAGAGTTATAGCATGCCAAAGTTTGCAAAAAAATACGAGGGAGGAAGGGAAAAGGTCAACCCCAGATCTAGGGTTCGTCCAACGCGCCAACCGAGGCGGCCGGATCTCTCGCCGGAGAGCACAGGGAGCCGCCGCAGTAGCTGGAAACACCGGATCCGGCCGGTGGGAGGCCGGAGAGGTCGCCAGCGAAGGAGGTAGGCGGCGGAGCTCGTCGGAGTGGCGACGGCGGTGGCCGGGCAGCGCGGCAAGGTCCAAAGAGGATGGCGGTGAGGTCAGACGTCGCCACCGGCGAGGGACGCGGCGACCGGCGAGGTGGCCCACGGCAGCGCAATGGAGAGGACGGCGGCGTGCTGAGTTAGGCGGGAGGCGCGGTGAGCCCCTGGTGGCTCGGGCGTGGGCGGCGGAGCTTCGGGCCGGGAGGGCCCCGCGCGGGCTCCCCAGGCCGGAGCGGTGGGAGGCGGCACAGGTGACACGTGGCAGGCGGCGAATGGCGGCGGCGGGATGTTCGTTAGGCGACGGACGTGTCCGGCGGCGGCGAGAGCAAACTTTTTAGGGTTAGGGTAGAATGATCCGCGAATTTCAGAGGAGGGGCTAGTTTTATAGATAGAGGGAGCTAGGAAGCTCCAAATGAGGTGCGGTTTTCGGCCACGCGATCATGATCGAACGCTCTAGATGATGGAGAGGGTTTAGGTGGGTTTTGGTCCAAATTAGAAGGGTGTTGGGCTGCAACACAAACAAGGCCTTCTCGGTCCCTCGGTTAACCGTTGGAGTATCAAACGAAGTCAAAATGGCACGAAACTTGACAGGCAGTCTACTGGTAGTAAACCAAGGCCGAATGACAAGTCTCGGTCCAATCCCGAAATGTTTACCCGCCACACACGAAAAGAGGTACAAAGGGGCACCGCGGGAGATAGGAGCGCCGAAATGCAAAACGGACAATGGGGAAAATGCTCGGATGCATGAGACGAACACGTATGCAAATGAAATGCACATGATGACATGATATGAGATGCATGACAAAGGAAGCAACACACGGAGACAAAACCCCGAACCCGAGGAAAATAAAATAACTTAGTGCCGGAAACGGCAAGAATTGGGATACAGATAAAGTAAATTACATCCGGGGTGTTACATAGTCGCCTCTAGGAAGCTGTGCCACTACTTTCAAGGCCACCCCATGCTACTTCCTAAGCTTGCGTCGATTTTTTCCTTGAAGACGAAACGGTGATGCGGCAAAGTAGAGATAGAGGCACAAGAAAGTCCCCACTATATGCACCTTCACAAACGAACAAACACTTGCACATAACGCGAAAAAGGGGTTGTCAATCCCTTCACGGTCACGAACAAGAGTGAGATCTAAAAGAGATAGGTATAAAATATAAATAAAAGAGCAAACTAAAGTAAATGTAAATAAATTGCGGCAAGGTATTTTTGGGTTATAGATTTGAAAATATATGATGGAAATAGACCCGGTGAGGGAGTCCTGGACTAAGGGGTCCTTGGGCGTCCGACCTATTGGACATGGGCCGGACAGTTGGGCCGTGAAGATACGAAGACCAAAGACTCTGCCCATGTCCGGATGGGGCTCTCCTTGGCGTGGAAGGCAATCTTGGTGACCAACTATGAATATTTCTTTCTCTGTAACCAACCTTGTGTAACCCTATATCCCTCCCGTGTCTATATAAACCAGAGGGCTAGGTCTGTAGATACCCCCGAATAATAATAGCCAGACTAAACTTTTAGGGTTTAGCCATTACGATCTCGTGCTAGATCAACTCTTGTAATACTCATATTCACAAAGATCAATCAAACAGGAAGTAGGGTATTCCATCCACAGAGAGGGCCCGAACTTGGGTAAACATTGTGTCCCCCGTCTCCTGTTACCATCGATCCTAGACGCATAGTTCGGGACCCCCTACCCGAGATCCGCCGGTTCTGACACCGACATTGGTCCTTTCATTGAGAGTTCCACTGTGCCATTCTCAAAAGGCTTCATGGCTCCTTCAATCATCTACAACGATGCCGTCCAAGGAGAAGTCATCCACCCCGGACAGATCTTCGTGTTCGGCGGCTTTGCACTGCGGGCCAACTCGCTTGGCCATCTGGAGCAGATCAAAAGCTATGTCCCGGCCACCAGCTCGGATTAGGAAGCTTGAGCTACGTCGCAGATATCCGTGGAGACTTGATCTCCGACGGATTCGAAACCACGGTAGTCGCTCTCAGCCACCACGATGAACATGACTTAGATCTGTCATCGGGCCATACCCAGGAAATTGCACCTGAAACCGCTCTGGCCTTAGATCCGGAGCAGGTTGCGCCATCCGAGGATAGGAAGCTCAACCCCGCCACGGAAGCCGCAGACGCCACGGTGTTGGAGCCGCACACATACTTAACCTCAAGTAACATCTATGTCACCAGAGCTACGGACTCGTTTTCGGTTATAAGTTCCGAACTATGTGCGTCCGCGCATGTCGAGCATGATCGGTCATCGATCGCCAAATTCAGCGCCGCGGACATCTTTCGGCACTCGCCTCTGGGCGACGTGCTAAACTCGTTAACAGCACTATCTTTAGTGGGAGGCTCACAGCCGGATTGTGTCCGGCTCGAACCGGAGGCTGATGATGAAGAATTTCACTTCCCTCCCACCGCCCACCTCATAGCCACTGTCTAAGACTTAATTGACATACTTGATTATGGCTCCTACGACATCGACGGTATGGACAACGATGCCGAAGAAGAAGAGGCCCAGAACCCGTCGTTCACCGGACGCTGGACGGCCACTTCCTCGTATGGTGTATACATGGTGGATGCACCAAAGGAGAATAGCGGTGATGACAAGGAGGATCTAGCTGAGGATAAACCTTCCGAGATACAATCAAAGCGTCGGCGTCAGCGACGCCACTCTAAGTCACGCCGCAGTAAAGACAACAACACCAGCACAGGAGAGGGAAACACTCCGGAAGGTGCCAAAGACAACGAAGACCCCGTTGACGCAGCTACTGAACAGGATGAACGGGAAGATGGGCAGGTCAGCCCTGTTCAATAGGCCACGCACGAAGAATTGAAGGACGGTAGTTATCTTCCGCTATCCGAGGATGAGGCGAGCCTCGGCACAGAGGATTTCATCGTTCCTGAGGAACCTCTTGAGCAGGAGCGCTTCAAGCGCCAGCTAATAGCCACTGCAAGGAGCCTGAAAAACAAGCAGCAACAGCTTCAAGCTGACCAAGATCTGCTCAATGACAAATGCACCAATGTCCTAGCAACCGAAGAATACGGCCTCAAGCGCCCAGGAAAAAGCTACCCGAAGCGCAAATTGCTACCTTAGTTCGACGAAGAGGCACCGGAACACATACCACCATCACGCAATGCGGCTGACCGACCACCATGTAGTCGAGATAAAACGGCAACTCAAGCCGAATACCAGCCCACCCCGCCTCATCGCAAAGGCAGAGGTAAACTAGCTCGCGGTCATACATATGACCTTCGGCAGGACCTGAACAATAAAGCAGGACATACCAGGTCGATCTACGGATCACGAGGATGTGCCCCGACATGCGACGACGGCCATCTATTTGGACGTGACAAACCTAGTCATGCGCGGGCTGAAAGCCGCAGACGGACTCCATCAGAGCTACGTCGCAATACGCCTGATATAGAGGCGCCACACACCCTCATTGCTTCACCGATGAAGTCATGGAACATGAATTCCCAGAAGGGTTCTAACCCGTGAATATAGAATCATACGATGGAACCACAAACCCCGCGGTATGGATCGAAGAATTCATTCTCCATATTCCTATGGCCCGTGGTGATGACCTTCATGCCATCATATACCTCCCCCCTAAAACTCAAAGGACCAGCCCGGCACTAGTTGAACAGCCAGCCAGAAAATTCCATCGGCAGCTGGGAGGACTAGGAAGAAGCCTTCCTTGATAACTTCCAAGGTACATATGTTCGACCTCTAGACGCTGATGACTTAAGCCATATAGTCCAACAGCCTGGGGAGTCCGTCGGGAAATTCCGGACTAGGTTGTTAACTAAAAATAACAAGATCATCGACTCTCCGGATGCCGAAGCCCTAGCGGCCTTTAAACACAGCATCCACGGTGAATGGCTCGCCCGCCACCTCGGCCAAGAGAAGCCAAAGTCCATGGCGGCCCTCACAGCACTCATGACCCGCTTTTGTGCAGGCAAGGATAGATGGCTGGCCCGTAGCGGAAACAATGCAAGCGACGCCAGCACCCCTGAAGCTAAAAATAGCAACGACAAGTCTCGATGCAACATATACAAGTATCGAAACAACAATGACAACACCGAGGATACGGCGGTCAATGCCGGATTCAGTGGCTCTAAGTCCGGTCAGCGGAAGAAGCCGTTCAAAAAGAACAATTCGGGCCCATCTTGCTTGGTCCGCATACTTGATCATCCGTGCCAGATTCACGGCACCCCAAACAAACCACCCAATCATATCAGTAGTGATTTTTGGGGTTTTAAACAGGCCGGCAAGTTAAATGACGAAAACAAGGATAAGGGATCGCAAAGCAAAGACGACGACGAAGAACCCCGGCCATCGAACATATGGGGACAGAAGAAGTTCCCCCCTCAGGTCAAAACGGTGAACATGATATACGCTACGCACATTCCCGAGAGGGAGCGCAAGCACGCGCTTAGGGACGTCTACGCGATAGAGCCAGTCGCCCCAAAATTTAATCCATGGTCTCATGCCCGATCACCTTTGATATCCGGGATCATCCGACCAGTATCCATCAAGGTGGTTCAACCACACTGGTCCTGGACCCAAATTGATGGGTTCCACCTGACGCGGGTCCTGATGGACGGTGGCAGCAGCCTCAACTTGCGCTATCAGGATAAAATGAGCAAAAATGGGCATTAACCCATCGCGGATCAAGCCCACAAAGACTACCCTTAAAGGACTCATACCTGGCGTAGAGGCCTACTATACGGGCTCAATCACACTAGAGGTAGTCTTCGGATCTCCGGACAACTTCCAAAGCGAGGAGTTAATCTTCGATATCGTCGCCTTTCGCAACGGCTATCACGCACTGCTCGGACGAACCGCATTTGCTCGATTCAACGTGGTGCACTACGCTTATCTCAAGCTCAAGATGCCCGGACCACGCAGCGTCATAACAGTCAATGGAAACATGGAACGCTCCCTCCGCACCGAGGAGCACGCCGCCGCCTTAGCGGCAGAGGTACAGGGCGGCCTTTTCAAGCAAAACATCAATTCGGCGGCCGGTCCCCCAGACACTGTTAAGAGAGTCCAAACCATCCTCCAGAAAGACAGCTCGGCTCGTCGAGAGCTCGACTAGCAATTTGGCCTCCATCCCAGTCCTGACCAAGTGGCGACAATTGTACCGCGCATACATAATTACGCACTAAAAGTACCATGGACCAGGATTGAGGCATAATCAGCTTGTGATCCGCAATACGGCTTGACCGCCGCGGACACACATAATTTCTCTATTTCCTTTTTTTCCTTTCTTCCTTTTTACAGGCCTTTTCTGGCGGCTTGACCATCGATTCTTTTCGAAGGATAAAAACACCAAGGGGACAAGAAGCATGGACGTACATGAATCTTTAGGTGGTTTCTTTAACTACCCCTTTTTACCTGTTTTCAGGACCCACACGCAGCTCTCCCTTGGTTAAGGCATAGTAAATAGCCTTCTGCTTGTTGCATTATTTGTATAAATGCGCTTTAACGCACCAATGAAATTATCATAGAAACACTTTGCGGCCCAAATTTTACGGCCCTAGCTTACCACTTGTTCTTCTTTTGTTTCCTTTTTGTCTTTTCTTTTCTGGTAACTTTATCAGATAACATCCGTACACTCTGGTGCGTTTCAATTTTCCAGGGGCTTCATAGTGCCCCACAACATGACAACAAAATCCAAACACTTTTACAGTACAGTTCAGCACCCCGAAATTAACACTATATGCATTGGTGTTGAATCATGTCTTTGGTCAATAGTTGGGTTGCCCAGCTCTTGTGCTTACTACCTTACGTTCCGCTGTATCGGCTAGGGTAGTAAAGGGAGAACTACTATGATTATGCCCTGGTTTACCCAAGTGAGCACCTTAGTAGAGAAAGCCGAAAACTGATTGTCATGATGCGGCGAGAGCCGGTCAGCTCTTCGGAGGTCTCAAATCTTTAGAGATTTTTTCCGCATTATGCGAGGGATCGGTACTTACCTGATCAAGTGTTTACAACTTCCTAGTCCGGATACTAGGGGCTGTGCCTATATTTCTATTGTCAAACTCCTATGGCTAAGTGAGGGTGCTAAAGCCACATAGTCTGATTGCCTGGTTCGTCGCGCTAAACACCTCCTTCAAGGACCAAACAATTGGATCAAGAGTGTTTAGATTATATCCCGAACACCCTCGTATTTCCTATGTGGGGGCACAAGCCGACGACTGGCCAACTGTCAGATTTCACATAACACGGCCGCACAGGAGGAGAATTTTTTGACAAAACATTATATTACATTGTGATTTTGTTTCATCATACAAGGCAAAGGAAACATGAATGTATTCATTCGAAAATAATGTCTTGCGCACATTGCATTGCTACAATGCGAGACCCCTCCAGTACATCCGCAAAATATCGCTCGGGCATGCGGTGCTCCTTGCCCTCTAGCGGCCCTTCGGTCGTCAGCTTGACGACTTTCATCTTCACCCACCAAACCTTGACACAGGCGAAGGCCATGCATGCACCTTCAATGCAGGACGATAGCTTGACGACGTCCAGCCAAGGACAGGCGTTCACCAGCCGCTTCAGAAGCCCGAAGTAGCTGCCGGGCACAGCTTCGGCAGGCCACAGCTGGATTATCAAACCCTTCATGGCCAGTTCGGCCACCCTATGCAGCTCAACCAGCTATTTTTGCTGATTGATGAAGGGCATGGGATGCTCTCGTGCAAGGTATTGCGACCAGAACAGTTTTCTCCGTTGAGCTCCCTTCTTCGGCCCAGCAGAACTCCGTGGCATCAGACACACTGCATGGCAGATCTGCAAATGCCCCTGGAGAACTCCGAATCCGGGTTAGTAGGAAATATTTCTTCTTCACATACTTGCTTTGCATACTAAATGCCTTACCCGTTGCGATCTTCTTGGCCTCCTAGATCTCCTGGAGGGCACCCTGGGCTTCAACCCGGGCCGCTTCTGCGCTTTGGTGAGCCTTTGAGAGTTCGGCCTCTCTAGCCAAAACATCTCCCTCCAATGCCTCATACTTCTTCACAGCATCTTGGAGCTCTTGCTGGACCTCGGTCAGCCTGGCCTTAAGCTTCTCACGAGCAGCCTGCTCCTTGACAGCTTTCCCCTCGGCTTCGGCCAGGGCCTTTTTCAGGGCCTCGACCTTGGTCGTCGCCCCTACACATATCATGACATTACGGTTAGTATACATCATTTATTCTTTCTGAATACATAGCGAGTCACTATATACCTTGCTGGTCCTCCAACTGCTTCCTCGCCTGGCGGAGCTCCTCTTCGGCCTGCTCTAGTTTCTGCTTTAGTTCGGAGACTTCGGCAGTGTGAGAGGTCGCGGCTAGCAGCGACACCTGCTTATTCAAATCCGACACAATTTGGTTAGCTTCCTGTGAAATTTAATTGATCCTCTGTCCGACTTTTCTTTCCGAACACGGGACAATGTCTCAGGGGCTACTGTCTATATTGGGATTTTCTCGGTCAACGCCGCTTACCTCAAAACCCGTCAGCAGGCAGCTCCAGGCTTCGGCCAGTCCGCTCTTAACGGACTGAACCTTCTCAATCACCGTACCCATAAGGATACGGTGTTCGTCCACAATGGAAGCGTCCCGTAGCGCTTGCAATAGATTATCCGGTGCCTCTGGTTGAAGAGAGGTCGCCGACGGGACAAGCACGCCTCCTTCTCTTGAAGGAGGCTGCTTGTCGGACTCCGGGGCTGTATGGGTGTCCGGATCTGTGCTCGGATGGGGGCCGAATTGAGCACGGCCCCCATCGTTAGTCTCCATGGTGGTCTGTTCCCCAATGTGTCCGGTGGCCGAGGTGTCGCCCTCCGGCGCCGCCATGACGGCCTCCTGAGCCTCTCCCTGGGCTGGGAAGGTCCTTTGGGACAACACGTTGTCGTCTCCCTTGGCCTTGGGAGAGTAAGCCGCTGGCGGTGTCTCGCTGGCCATTTCCTTTGAGTCCAACGAGCCTCTTGATGTGGATCGCTAGGATCTGTCGTGGGCCGGACTGCAATAACATGATTAAACCATATAAAATACCATAAGGTGGAAAGGCCGGATAAATGGATGTGTACGGGTTCTTAGTACTCACGATGCGGCCAGGGGCTTGTTCCAAGGGCGTTGCTCCGGACTACTGTCAACGTCCCATGCGGAGCTGCCCACGAGAGGGCCTTTCCCCTTCTTGGGCGCCTCTGCCTCTAGATTTGTGGATGACGTCCTCTTCTTCCTCCCCGCATCAGGGGGAGAGTCGCTCTCCTCCTCCTCCTCACCATCGTCGTCTTCGGCGGTGGAGGAGCAGGTCTTGTCTTCGGACGTCACGTTCAAAGTGCCCTCGCTGCGGGGGCCACTCCGGACCCCCTTGGCCTTCCCCTTGGCCTTCTTCTCCAACGTGTTATAGGGCGCCGGCACCAGCATCTTCGCTAGACACCGGATTACTGGTTCTTCAGGCAGCGGAGCCGGACACTGGATCCGCTTCGCCCTCTCCATCCATTCCTGAGGAAGCAATGATAATAAAAGCTCATATATCATCCTTGAAACAAGCAAGTAGAGGATGCGTAAAATAAACATACTTCGTTGGCGAGGTGGTTAATGTAGTGCCCGCGGTCCGAGTCTGTGGCTGGCGGTCTCTTGTTGCTCTTGAAGAGCAACTTCTAGGCATCTTCGTGGGTGGTTTCGAAGAGCCTCTTCAGGGTATGGTGCTTCTTCGGATGAACTCCCACAAAGGGCGAGTTCGGCTTTGGCACAGGAGAATCCGGCGAACTAGCATCCCCTGGATTACATCGACGAGCTTGATATCTTTGTCAACCATGCTTTGCATGCGCGTCTGCAGCGCTATCAGCTCATCTGGTGAAGACCAATTCGGGCTCTTCTCAACCCAGGAGGTGAGTCGCATGGGACCGCCGGAGTTGAATTCGGTAGTTGCGGCCTAGGTGGCGCCGCAGGGTTCTGTGATGTAGAACCACTGTTTCAGCCATTCCTTGACAGTCTCCACGAAAGTGCCTTTTGGCCGGGAGACATTGGTCATCTTGCTCACCATGGTACCTCCGCACTCTGCCTGCTGGCCATCCACCACCTTTGGCTTCACGTTGAAGACCTTGAGCCACAGCCCGAAGTGGGGTTGGATGCGGAGGAAGGCCTCACACACGATGATGAACGCCGAGATGTTGAGGAAAGATTTCGGAGATAGATCATGAAAGTCTAGCCGGTAATAGAACATCAGCCCGCAGACGGAAGGATGGAGTGGACACCCTAGCCCGCGAAGGACATGAGGGATGAATACCACCCTCTCGTTGGGCTTTGGTGTGGGACAACTTGCCCCTGGGCTGGAAGACGGTTGGCGATTTCCTTTGCCAGATACCCGGCCGCCCGAAGCTCGGTAATGTCCTTCTCCTTAACAGAGGAGGCCATCCACTTGCCTTGACCTACGGATCTGGATATGGTTGAGTGCTTGCTCGAGTGGGAAGGAGGAGAACTTGGGCGCTAGAGCTCAAGAGTGGAAGGGTAGAGGAAGAGAGAAGGCATGGGAGAAGGAGGGGAATCCTTATCCCCTTATAAAGGCAACGAATATCTAACACCTCCCCACTCGCCCTAAAACTCTCCTATTCCCAAGGGCTATGTAAAAGGCATGGTTGGTTTACCCACGCCTGTATTGATGAGAATCCCGCGATAAGGGGGCATGATCTCTTCTTTGACAAGACGGGCCAACGGAAAACGCATCTCAAAACACAAAACGGCAGACAAAAGCGGTTCAATATAATGGCCGGCTAGACGTGATGTCATCTTATGAAAAGTTGTTAGCAGATAGGGATTCATGAAATATTATATTCCCTGCAGTCGTGTGTGGTGCTTGTGTTATAGATCTGGACACCTTCATTTTATCCGAAGACTATCTTGGAGTATTTGGAAAGTGGAAATCGCCTTGCGATGCCGAATACAATCTGCACGCCAGACACATCGTCATTGAAGCCTGGTTCATGGGCTACTGAGGGAGTCTTGGACTAAGGGGTCCTCGGGCGTCCGACCTATTCGATATGGGCCGGACTATAGGGCCGTGAAGATACAAAGACCGAAGACTCTACCCGTGTCCAGGTGGGGATTTCCTCGGCGTTGAAGGCAAGCTTGGCGACCAACTATGAAGATTCATTTCTCTGTAACCGACCTTGTGTAACCCTAGATCCCTCCTGTGTCTATATAAACCGGAGGGCTAGGTCTGTAGATACCCCCGAATAATAATAGCCAGGCTAGACTTTTAGGGTTTAGCCATTACGATCTCGTGGAAGGCAAGCTTGGCGACCAACTATGAAGATTCCTTTCTCTCTAATCGACCTTGTGTAACCCTAGATCCCTCCCGTGTCTATATAAACCGGAGGGCTAGGTGTGTAGATACCCACGAATAATAATTGCCATACTAGACTTTTAGGGTTTATCCATTACGATCTTGCGGTAGATCAACTCTTGTAATACTCATATTCATCAAGATCAATCAAGCAAGAAGTAGGGTATTACCTCCATAGAGAGGGCCAGAACCTGGGTAAACATTGTGTCCCCCGTCTCCTGTTACCATCGATCCTAGACGCACAGTTCGGGACCCCCTACCCGAGATCCACTGGTTTTGACACCGACACCCGGGGGCCATAGGTTTCACTAGAGGCCTCTCTCTTTAAGAAGACATACGGTGGGTAAAAAAATACTAGTGAGCAATTGATAGAAAAGCACAAAGTTGTGACAATATTCATAGATACTCTGACCATAAATCAACAATTTATGGAATCTCAACAAACGCACCACAAAAGAAGATTACATCGAATAGATCTCCAAGAACACCGAGGTAAACATTGTATTGAAGATCAAAGAGAGAGAAGAAGCCATCTAGATACTAGCTATGGACCCTTAGGTCCATGGTAAACTACTCACGGTTCATCAAAAGGGCTGCAAGGTTGATGTAGAGACTCCATGATCGAATCCCCCTCCAGCGGAGCGCCGGAAAAGGACCCAAGATGGGATCTCACGAGAACAGAGGCTTGTGGCACCGGAAAAGTATTTTTGGTGTGCCCTCTGGTATGGGGGAATATTTGGGTATTTATGGAGCAAGAATTAGGGCTGGAGGGTTTACGGGGGGGCACACAAGCCTGGGGGGCGCTCCACCCTGGGGCGCGCCCCTAGGGCTTGTGGCTGCCTCTTAGGTCTTTTGGCCTCCTCACCAAGTCTCCTGGGTTTCTTTTGGTCCAAGAAAAATCACCGTAAAGTTTTATTCCATTTGGACTCCATTTGTCATTCCTTTTCTGTAAAAGTCAAAAACAAGGAAAAAACAGAAGCTGGCACTGGGCTCTAGGTTAATAAGTTAGTCCCAAAAATAATATAAAATAGCATATTAATGCATATAAAACATCCAAAAACGATAATATAATAGCATGGAACAATCAAAAATTATAGATACATTGGATACGTATCAACCATCCCCAAGCTTAATTCCTACTCATCCTTGAGTACGTAAATGATAAAAATAATTTTTTTGATGTGGAATGCTACCTAACATATTTATCAATGCAATCTTCTTTATTGTGGCAAGAATATTCAGACCCATAAAATTCAAAAAAAAGTTTAATATTGACATAAAAACAATAATACTTCAAGCATACTAACAAAGCAATCATGTGTTCTCATAATAACATGGCCAAAGAAAGTTATCCCTACAAAATTATATAGTCTGGCTATGCTCCATCTTCATCGCACAAAGTATTTCATCATGCACAACCCCGATGACAAGCCAAGCAATTGTTTCATACTTTTTGTGTTCTCAAACTTTTTCAACTTTTCACGCAATACATGAGCGTGAGCCATGGATATAGCACCATAGGTGGAATAGAATATGGTGGTTGCGGAGAAGACAAAAAGGAAGGACAAATTCTCACATCAACATGGCAAATTAATGGGCTATGAAGATGCCCATCAATTGATATCGATGCAAGTGCGTAGGGATTGCCATGCAACAAATGCACTAGAGGTATAAGTATATGAAAGCTCAAAAAGAAACTAAGTGGGTGTGCATCCAACTCGCTTGCTCATGAAGACCAAGAGCAATTTGAGGAAGCCCCTCATTGGAATATACAAGCCAAGATCTATAATGAAAAATTGCTAGTAGTGTATGATAGTGATAAAATAAGAGACTCTCTATCATGAAGATCATGGTGCTATTTCAAAGCACAAGTGTGGAAAAGGATAGTAACATTGTCCCTTCTATCTTTTTCTCTCATTTTTTTGTTTGCTCTTCTTTGGCCACTTTTTTATTTGGGCTTCTTTGGCCTCTTTTAATTTCTTAAAGTCCGGAGACTCATCCCAACTTATGAGGGAATCATAGATTCCATCATCCTTTCCTCACATGGAACAATGCTCTAACAAATGATGATCATCACACTTTTATTTACTTACAACTCAAGAATTATAACTCGATACTGGAACAAAGATATGACTCTATATGAATGCCTCATGCATATGACAACAACATGACAATGATGGTATGTGTCATAATAAACTGGAACGGTGAGAGTTGCATGGCAATATATCTGGGAACGGCTATGGAAATGCCATAATAGTAGGTATGGTGGCTATTTTGAGGAATGGTATATGGTGGGTGTAATGCACTGGCGAAAGTTGCATGGTACTAGAGGCTAGCAATGGTGGAAGAGTGAGAGTGCATATAATCCATGGACTCAACATTAGTCATAAAGAACTCACAAACTTATTGCAAAAGTTTATTAGCCATCAAAACAAAGTACTAACACGCATGCTCATATGGGGGATAGATTGGTAGGAAAATACCATCGCTCGTCCCCGACCGCCAGTCATAAGGAAGACAATCAAAGAATAAATCATGCTCCGACTTCATCACATAACGGTTCACCATACATGCATGATACGAGAATCACAAACTTTAACACAAGTATTACTACCAATCCAAAATTACTCACTAGCATGACTTTAATATCACCATCTTCGTATCTCAAAACAAATGCAAGGAATCAAACTTCTCATATTATTCAATGCTCTTTATATGAAAGTTTATATTATATCCCTCTTGGATGCCCATCATATTAGGAATGAATTCGTAACTTAAGAAAATTACCATGTTGTTTAAGACTCTCAAAATAATATAAGCAAACAATGAAGTTCAAAAATTTCTATAAACTAAAACCACCGCCGTGCTCTAAAAATATATAACTGAAGCACTAGAGCAAACTGCCTAACTCAAAAGACATAAGTGAAGCACATAGATTATTCTAATAGATTCATGATTAATGCATGTCCCTCTCAAAAGGTGTGTACAGTAACGGTGATTGTGGCAAACTAAAAAGCAAAGACTCATATCATACAAGACGCTCCAAGAAAAACACATATCATGTGGTGAATAAAAATATAGCCTCAAGTAAATTTACCGATGGATCGAAGAGGAAAGAGGGGATGCCATCCGGGGCATCCCCATTCTTAGAAGCTTGGTTGTCCTTTAATATTAGCTTTAGGTGCCATGGGCATCCCCAAGCTTAGGCTCTTGACACTCCTTATTCCACTATCCATCAAATCTTGACCCAAAACTTGTAAACTTCACAACACAAAACTCAATAGGAAACTCATAAGATCCGTTAGTATAATAAAGAAAATCACCACTTTAGGTACTGTTGTGAACTCATTCTAAATTTATATTGGTGTAATATATACTGTATTCCAACTTCTCCATGGTTCATACCCCCCGATACTACCCATAGATTGATCAAAAGAAGCAAACAACACATAGAAAACAGAATCTGTCAAAAATAGAACAGCGTGTAGTAACATGGAAACTTCGTATACTTATATAACTCCAAAAATCATGAAAACAATAGGACAGTGTAGGCAATATGTATATCAATCTTGTGTAAAACATTCAAAAATTATCAAGTTTCTGTGATTTTAAACAATTCTGCTACTGGACGCAAAAGTTTCTGTTTTTCAGCAAGATCAAATCAACTATGACCATAGACCATCCCAAAGGTCTTACTTGGCACAAACACTAAATGAAAAGACCAAAACACAATTACTACAGAGATAATAATGTGTATTTATTCAAGAATAGTAGCAAAAACAAAAAACACAAAATAAAAAATTGGGCAGCCTCCCAACAAGCACTATTGTTTGACGCCCCTAGCTAGGCATAAAACATAGATCTAGGTATTGTCATCTTTGGTATGCAGTCCATAAGTAGCCCTCGTAATATATTCATAAGGGAACTTAGTTTTTTTCTTGGAAAGTGTTCCATGCCTTCCTTAAGGGAAATTGAAATCTAATGTTTCCTTCTTTCATGTCAATAATTGCACCAAGGAAAGGTCTACCAAGAATAATAGGGCATGAAGGATTGCAATCTACATGAAGCACAATAAAATATATAGGCACATAATTCCTATTTTCAGCAATAAGAACATCATTAATCCTTCCCGTAGGTTTCTAAATAGTGGAATCCGCTAGATGCAAATTCAAAGAACAATCATCAAATTTGTGGAAACCGAGCACATCACATAAAGTTTTCGGAATAGTGGAAACACTAGCACCTGAATCACACAAAGCATTGCACTCATAATCTTTAATTTTAATCATAATATAAGGTTCCCACTCATCATAAAGCTTTCTAGGGATAGAAACTTCCAACTCAAGTTTTTCTTCAAACGACATGGAACATCCAACATCCAACATCCAACATCTCCACAAGTTTTACCCGTGACCGACACGCGAACGAACAAAGTGGGGCTGTACACGCCGCGGAGACTCTCAACGCGCGTCTTGGTGGGCAGATCAGAGTTGCTGCCCACGCCCAAGTGGAAGCCCCAAGCTCTGCGCTGGTGGAACGATCGAACTGCAATCATGCCCATGCCCAAGTGGAAGCCCCCAGCTCCGCGCTGGGACGATTGAGCCACAATCATACCCACACCCAGTGGAAGACCCATGCTCCATGCCGCGGAATAATCAAATGAAGGCGCCCCATGGGTTGCACCAACCTCAAGCCGACCCGTGCCGGACATGGCAGCCACATCTCTTTTTTCGCTTGTATAATCGAAATTGTCATCTTGATTCAGTAAGGATTTGGCTTTCGGTTCATGATATTTTTGTTGAAATTTTTGCTCCAAGAGTCATGCGCATTCACAACCTCTCCCCTGAAGCCCTCGCGAGCAGGGGCTTGGCACGATGCCTGTGCTCGGGTCAATCCCAGAAACCTTGAGAAACCCAAGATACCAGGCTCCGACACACGGGCCTGCCCCTATGGACGTCACACCACCAAGGTCCTTGGTGTCTTATCTGCTCACGAGAAGCTCACCGGTGGTCCAACGAGAGGGCGTCGCCCTCTTAAAGTTTAACTTCTCGTGCATGGCCTCTCGGGTGCGGCCGCTTGGGAGGGCTGGCTCAGGACAGCCACCTTGGCAGGAGACAATGTGAGCCTAGCCTCGCGAGGCGCGCCCCGTCGACGCGCCAGGAACCTCGCGAGCCATTTGTGCACCAAAGGGGCGAGCTCCTTGGGCACCGCACCTCGGGGACCCTCACCAGCCTCCCAGGCTCTTCACTGCCTAGTCTACCCATGCATCGTGACCTAGCATACCGGCGATGGCCGAGGTTCGCCAGGGGGGCTGGGCTCGGATGACGAAAAGCACATAAGCAAGAAAAGGGAGAAAACAAGCTTCAAGAAGAGGCCTCTAGGAGAGCGCAAGCATTCATTGCAGCGCCGTGCAGTTAAGCAAAAGTTTCTGACTTCACGCCCCTAGTAGGCCATGGGTAATTACAAGCAAGTTGGTGGAGCTATGGCCTAAGGAGATGGGTCACCGCTGCTACCACTATCCTCGTCTTCCTCGGCTCCGCCTTGATTTTCGACATTGTCGTGGGTGAACTAGGCGTGCAACGCATCCACATGATCCTCCATCGCCTTCCTGACAGTCTTGTGAAGCTCCTCTAGAACCGGGATTATCACAGCCTCAAAATTTAAGTGGGGGTTGGCCCGATGGAGGTGGCTGAAGACGCGGGTCGCCTCCTGGGTCAGGAGGTCGCGACACTCGTCTGTGATGATTCCGTCCATCTTCTTGGCGCCCTCCTGAAGACATTCCATGACCTTGGTAAATAAGGCGAGGTAACTAGCATCGTCGATCTCGAGAGGGCGTGGCGGGCTCATAGATCGAGAGCCTGGAACATCTTGGAGCGCTCGTGTTGCCGCCCCCAATCCTGGCCCCCTTTGTCCTTCTCCCATTCCATAGCGGACGTGACGCTTGCCACTTACTCTTGGATTGGGGCTAGCTCAGCTTCAGTGCTGGTTGTTGCTGTCAGCGTGGTCACTCGCTGTTTCTCTGCTTCAGCCAATACTTCCTTGAGGCCATCAATCTCATGCTTTAGTTCTTTGTGTTGCGCCTTGAAGCGCTTCTCCTAAAGTGTCAACTTATCGCAGTATTCTTTGTCGAGCGCCTTGCGGTTCTGCTCAATCTTTAGATTGGCGTCCGCTTGGATCTTCTTCTCCTTAGCCGCCAGGGCCATGTTGGCCATGTCGAGTCACCGAGCGTAGGCACTCTGGTCAGCAGCGACCACACATTCCAGGGTCTCCAGCCGCTCGCTCTCCAGGTCCTGAGCGGACGCCGTCAGCGCGAACTCCTGCTTGAGGATGCTAAGGTTCGCCTCACGTATCGCCAACTGCTCTTCGCGGGCGGAGAGGGCATCCCTGCATGTTCGGAGTTGATTCTCTAGCGCCATGTTCTAGTTCCAAAGCTCTTGCTCGCGGGCTTCCGCTGCTTCATGTCACCGGTCTGTCGCATCGTCCTCCTAAAGAGTGCACCGATGGGCTGACTTTGCCTCGGCTACGGATGCCTCGCCTTTCACGCGAGCAGCCTCATTTTTGTGGCAGAACGGGTTAATAGCGACTTCGAGCTGATGCCACCTTGCGCCAAATGTAGGCTCTCTGCGGCAAGACGAGCTTCGATATCCTTGAGCTCTGCTCCAAGCTGGCTCAGTGTGGCTGTGGCGTTCTGCAGGACCCCATGCCTGAGCATGGTGTGGCTGCTCACAAGTGCCATGGATTGATCCAGGTTGAACCTCTCCTCACCCTCCAACGGGGCGCTCGGTGGGAACCCGACACCACTTGTCGAGGTCATGGGGCTTGCGGGGCCTCCGCCGACCGGTCTTGATGAGGCGGCACGTCTGGCAGGTTTGGCACATCATCACTGACGACCTCGCACCGAGTTGCACCGCCGAGGCCCTCAGGGCCACCCCCGCTGCCCGGGAGGCACAGCACCATGATGGATGACCCTGCCTCCACTGCCATGGAGCCCATCCTCGTGGTGACACCACAGGGACCCCGAGGCGGCCTCCCAGGGACACCTTAGGAGGAGTTGCTTGCTCTTCGCCCTGTGAGAGTTTGGCCCCGTCCAATCGTGTTGGGGAGATAACCCCGAGGTGTGACCCGCCATGTTGGGGCCGGGTTACACTATTTGCGGTTTAATACAAAGAAGATTCGAGGAAGTCCAAGAAGATGATAACTCAACGGGTGGGCCAAATGATGGGCCATGACCCAGCATATGAACCACTAGACACTGACTTACCTCACAAGATAGAACAACTTAAAAACCGAGCCAGTCACGTTATGTGATCGGGCCGGGACTCTGTAAGCCTTAGGGTCTCGACCTGTGTATATAAAGGTGAGACCCGATGGTGAGTTAGGTCAAGAAACAATCAATCGAGAACTAGGTCAAGCATATTCGCTCCCTTGTAATCAAAACTCAAGCAATAGAACTAGAAGCATGATGTAGGCTTTTACCTCGTTGTGAGGGGCCGAACCTGGGTAAATCCTTGCATCCTTTGTCCTGTTCAACCCCTTAAAGCTAACCTATGTTGCGATGGCTCCACACCTAAGTCCTTTCACTAGGGCATCTGCCATGAGAAAACCATGACAGTTGGCGCCCACCGTAGGGCAAGAGCACGGTGGTTTCGAGTTCTTAAAGGGCAATTTCTTAGGGATTGAAGGATACATCATGGGCTAGATGACCAAGAGTCACCGCATCAAGATCTACATCGACGACACCAATTGGATTTCCGAGGCCGACTCAATCGTGTATGGGTACCGAGTCCCCTTCAGCGGAATTCATGTCTTCATCGACAAAATCGGTGAGTCAGAGGCTAAGCCGGACACCTGCACCAACACCATCGAGACGGCTCGGCGTACATGACCCGCCAGGGCTCAACTCGGCCAAAAGTGTGCTTTTGTTGGCTTTGTTCAGGGGCGGGATCTTGAGGGAGGATCTATGTCTGGTGGAGAGATAGCCATCTATTTGGGTGATGAGTCATCAACCGAAGAAACAGAGTCAATCTATCAGCTTCAGGACGAAGGGCTTGGGGGCTATTCCGACGATGAAAGTATTCCGGATCCCTATGAGCCGCCTAGAAGGGCTGCTATTTTTATGGCTGGCACACAACCGGTGTTAAACTCCTCCACTGTCGCGGCCATGACATCCTGCTCAACTGCCGCTTCGACAGCCGGGGAAAGCGAATCTGCGCGGTCGCCGACTCAAGTTTTATCTGAGCTCTTGGACACCTTGGCGACTTTGTTAGCTGTAGAGGTAACTCTGGAGAATCAAGTACATCACAATGTGGAGGTTACAGAGCTGCAAGACGAGGTGACCAAGGCTCGTGAAGATCTCGATGCACAGAATGTCAGGATGGCCACGGAAGAGCCGCGTTGGAGGCTGAGTCACAAAGGATAAGGGCAGAAGCCTTCCGTCTAAATCTAGATTAGAATGCATCAAATGCTATTCTTCGAAGGTGGCACCAGAGCAGCCTTGCTTTGCAGTTTGATGGGCGAAATCTCTTTAGCACACCCAGAGCAGGAACGAGTAACTCGCTCAGTGTGACCCGGGCTGCTGAGGTGCCAGACCCAGTCCCAGTCCTTATGGACGTAGCCCCGCCTCAACGGGTACCGACACCTTCTGGCCATTACTCAAACCCGGTGGATAACATGATCGCTGCAGCCACATGATTGGCGGCTATTCCATTTGAGGGCGAGTCTCCAGCTGTGATAGAGACCCGGAACGTTGTGGAGCTCCTTCAGACAGCTATGGCATAGCAGGCGGCTTACTCATACAGGCGTGAGCGAATTCATTCAACACCACTCCCAAGTTGAAGCTATAGCCGGTGCATTGAGTCGCCAGTAGTCTCCAGCAACAAAAGGCGTCATAACCCACCTCGCCATGATGACCCACCCTGTGGGTATAACCCGCCCCGTGATGATGACCATGCTCAGGACCTTGTGGATCAGGCTAGAGCCTGACATGAGGCGGAATTGGAGGCTCAATTGGGGGCTCACCAGCAGTTTCAGCTAAACCCTTCGTCGTCTATGGAGGCTGGGATGACTTCTAGGACAGGTTGTGTACCATGTCTGGTACTGGCTCTGCGCAACAAGCATCTTCCTAAGGATTTTAAGGGGCTCCATAAGGTGACTAATTATACAGCTGACCTTCCACCTGAGGCTTGGATCAAGAGCTATGAGCTGGCCATGGAGATGTTAATGATGTAGTATGTGCCAAGTATTTCACCATGATGTTGGACAGACTGGTTTGAACCTGGTTCAGAGGGTTACCTACCAATTCCATCAATTCATGGGCCGAGTTGAAGGCACGCTTCATTCAGAATTTTAAATGAACATGTAAGCAGCCCTTGTCGATTATTGACCTAGACAACTGTGTGCAGCGAGAGGATGAGTTGGCTCACCATTGGGTGCGTCGGGTTTCGGCTATTATCCACTCATCGGATAGCATCGCCGCAGGCTCTGCTGTTTGGATTTTAGAGAAGTATTGTCACTTTACACGTCTCAAGTAGAACCTCGGGTGGCTTAAACGTCATTGCAATGACATGGGTGAGCTTATGGCGGCTCTCGTCAAGTATGCTGATTCTGACAACACTAAGGAAACCGGATCTGATGATGAAAAATCCAATAAGGGAAGAAAGGTGGCAATTTTAAAGGTCAACGGCTGAATGTGATGGGTCATAGTAGTCATACTCTAGGCAATGGCGGTAAGCGCAAACCAGCCGATGGAGGCTCAGATTTTGTAGCTAACAACAATGCTCAATATAAAAATCAGTACCATAAAAGTAAGCTTGAAGGACCAAAATTTAACCTAGAGGCCTTGCTTAATGATCCTTGCCCAAAACCTAGTTTTCCTGGTCAACCTTCGACTCATGCTTGGAAAGATTGTTTCATCATGAAAGAATACAAGAGTTCTAGCTTCAATAAGAATCATGGTGGTAACAATGGACAGCCTGGCGGATCAGGGTCCGACTCACAGGGGACCGACTTTGGCGGCGGCGGCTCAAATTCTGGGTACCAGGGGCAAGGTAACCAGGGTGGTTATAACCAACTGTATGGTCAGGGTAACCAGCATCAACAGTCAGGATATCAGAGTAACCCAAAGCAGCTTAACGGGGCCAGTATCATGCTTTCACTACAAGTCTTTGTAAAAGAGACCAGAAGGTTCATAAGCGTGCGGTCAGTACAATTTAGCCAGCGGTACCTCAATACTTGTGATGGTCATAGTAGCCAATTATATGGAGTCGAGAGGATCACCCGCCCCGAGTTGACAATCCGGGTCATATAGCATTGGTGGTAGCCCCTCAGGTTCGGGGTTATAAATTCACTGAAGTGCTCATGGATGGAGGCAGCAGCATCAATATCTTGTATAATGATACTTTTCGCTGGATGAACCTGACTGATAAGGAGCTTAAGCCGTCCTCTACGGTCTTCCATGGCATGGTCCTAGGTAAGTTGGCATATCCAGTTGGTAAAATTTCCTTGGAAGTGGCTTTTGGTGATGATTATGACTATATGGCAGAGACAATATGGTTTGAGGTGGTTAAGATACAGAGCCCTTATCATGCCCTATTTGGGCGGCCAGCTTACGCCAAATTTATGGCCGAAGACTGTTATGTTTACCTGCAGCTTAAGATGCCAGGACATAAGGGCACTATTACAGTCCTTGGTAATTGAAAAACTTCTTTGGAATGTGAAGAAGGAGATGCTGCATATGTTGAGATGGCTTGTGCTACAAAGGAGCTCAAGTTTTATAAAGATAATGTTGACCCGGCGGATATGGCCCCTTTGAAGAAACAAACCACCGAGCAAGACCCATTGTTGAAGTTTAAGTCAGCGATTGACACTAAGTAGGTTGACTTTGTCCCTGGTGACTCATCTCAGCAGTTCATTATCAGTGCTAACATGGATCCGAAATAGGAAAGGGTGCTCATCAAGTTCATCCATGAGAATCAGGACATCTTTGCATGGAAATCTTCAGACATGCCAGGTGTACCAAGAGAACTCGCTGAGCACACTCTCAATATTGATCCTAAGTTCACGCCGGTGAAGCAGTTCCTTCACCGTTTTAATGAAGATCGACGTAAGGCCATTGGAGAAGAGGTGGCCCGGCTCTTGGCGGGTGGGTTCGTCGTTGAAGTTTTTCACCCTGAGTGGTTGGCTAACCCGGTGTTGGTACTTCAGAAAAATGGCACTTGGCGCATGTGCGTGGATTAGACGGGCCTTAACAAGGCTTGCCCGGCTGATCCTTTTGCTCTTCCCCGCATTGATCAGATCATGGATGCCACGGCGGGTTGCGAGCATTTGTGCTTCCTGGATGCTTATTCTGGTTACCATCATATCAAGATGGCAGTTAAAGACCAAGAGAAGACAACTTTCATCACACCTTTTGGACCTTTCCGCTATGTGTCTATGCCTTTTGGGCTTAAGAGTGCCCAGGCGACTTATCAACGTTGTGTTCAGAACTGTTTCCATAAGCAGATTGGACACAATGTTCATTCTCATGTGGATGATATTGTTTTCAAGTCCAAGTAGAAGGAGACATTGTTGGATGATTTAAAAGAGACCTTTGATAATCTCTGGGTCTACAAAATGATGCTTAACCCGGCCAAGTGTGTCTTCGGTGTGCCTGTACGCAGGCTCTTGAGTTTCCTGGTCTCTAAGAGAGGTATTGAAGCTAACCCGGAGAAAATCAAGGCTATCACTTCGTTGGCTAAATCGGCGTGTGTCAATGACGTCCAGCGCTTCGCGAGTCGTATTGCAGATTTAAGCCGGTTCATAAGGTGCCTGTGAGAGAAGGCCATTCCTTTGTACCAGATGATGAAGAAAACATATCTCTTTATGTGAAGTGATGCTGCTAATGAGGTGTTTGAGGCGCTCGAAAAACAATTAGCTGAGCCTCCCGTCCTTGCAGATCCTATTGAGAAGGAGCCTTTGTTATTATATGTGGCTGCTATACTAAGGCTATCAGTGTGTCAATTGTTGTGGATTGCATAGAAGCTGGTAAGGAGTACCCATTCCAGCGACTGGCTTATTATGTCAGTGAAGTGTTAATTGAGTCTAAACAATGATACCCACATTGGCAGAAGCTAGTATATGGGGTGTTCATGGCCAGTCGTAAGCCGACGCACTATTTCTTTGGTCATCCTATTAGGGTGGTCAATTCTGCTCCTTTGGGGGATATTATTCAGAACAGAGAGGCTACAGGCCGGGTTGCCAAGTGGGCAATAGAGCTTGGTCCTCATGGCTTGAAATACATGCCAAGAACAACAATCAAGTCTCAGGCTCTTGTGGACTTCATCAATGATTGGATAGAGTTGCAGACACCTGAGGAGAAGCCTGATAACACATATTGGACTATTCATTCTGATGGTTTCAGGCAGTTGGAACGCTCGGAGGCAGGAGTTATTTTGACTTCCCCACGAGGTGAATTTTTAGTTATGTTTTAAAGTTGATGTTTCCTTGTATGAAAAATGCAGCTGAATATGAGACTCTACTTCATGGTCTTCGAATGGACAAGGAGATGAAGTTAAGCTGGGTCAGGTGCTTTGGCGACTCGGATTTAGTGGCTCAGCAAGTTCCGCGCACTTGGGATTCCAAAGACCCGCTCATGGCAGCTTATCGCCCGACGGTTGACAATATTGCTGGTAAGGATTGCAAGTGGTCGAGTTTGGATCGGGTTGAACAATCTCAAATCCATATCCATGTCCATGACGACAGTCTTTGCCCGCCCATGAAAAAATCCATGGGTGAGAAATTGTGTCCATGTCCAAATCCGATGGATATCCATACCCATTGGATATCCATTGGGTCCTCTCGAGACATATAAATAAGACATAACACAATATTAACATAAACTCTTCCATTCTTCACCTCGTGGTAGGCTAGGCTTCACTTATGGTAAATCAGCATCCACTAACAACCTAAGATCATTTAGTATTTTTCTAACATATGAGAATGACGAGTCATTTAAGAAGGAGGTAAAAATAAGGAAAGGGGTGTTGGTGTATGTTATAGAGGTGATTGAATGTCAACTAAAAAAAGCTATGATGGGGATTGTGTAATTTCTTATGCATGTTTTAGATAAAAAAGTGTAAAATTGTAGTGGGACATATGACCATGGGGCAGGGATAGCAGATTTTCCCCAATTAAGTCGTACTATCGGGTCGGGTTTGGGTATATCCATGGGAACAAGATTATATCCATGCCCTATCCAAGAACAATCGGGTCGGGTTTGGGCGCCGCCCATGGACACAAAAGCATATCCAAACCCTATCCATTCGGGTCGGATATCCATGGATGTCCATGTCCATGGATAAAATTGCCATCCTTAATTGATGGTCACTTCAAAGGTTATCAGGTGGAGCGTCTTGATCAAAGGAAGAATGAGGTGACTGATGCTTTGAGCCGGCTTGGGTCTCAATGTAAGCCGGTGCCCCCTAATGTTTTTCTTGATGTATTGAATAGTTCTTCAGTGAAGTTGTTGTTAGAAGAGGATCTTGCTATTCCTAACCCGGAGGCACGATTGGTGGCTGCTCTCCATGCTATTCCCAATTGGAAAGTTCCCTACTTGCCTTATATAACCTGGGGCGAGTTGCCTGAGGATGAAAGTTTGGCCAGGCAGATAACCCGGTGGTCCAAGTCTATGACTATTGTTAATGTCGAGTTACATCGATGTTGTGTCACAGGGGTATTCTAGCATCGTGTTTCTCCTGAAGAGGGTCGTGATATTTTAAGGGAGAAACATGGAGGTGATTGTGGTGATCACGCCGGCTCTAAATCCTTAGTGGCTAAGGCTTTCCATCATGGATTTTGTTGGTTGATGGCTCATGCTGATGTAGAGGATCTTGTCAGTTAGTGTGATGGGTGTCAGAAATTTTCTCGATGTGCTCACATGCCGGCTCAAGAGTTGAGGATGATTCCAATTACTTGGCCATTTGTAGTCTGGGGGCTTGATATGGTTGGACCCTTCAAAAGGTCTAAGGATAAGAAAATCCACCTCTTTGTGGCGGTTGAAAAATCTACCAAGTGGGTTGAAGTAGAGCCGGTCAGCAAGTGTGACGCGGCAACGGCAGTTCAGTTTGTGAAAAAGTTTATCTTCCATTTTGGTTACCCTCATAGTATCATTACTGATAATGGCACTAATCTTTCTAAAGGTGCTATGATAGAGTTTTTTCAACAAGAGCATATTTGTCTCGACGTCTCTTCTATGGCTCATCCACAGTCCAATGGTCAAGCTGAGAGGGCAAATCAAGAAATTTTGAGAGGCATCAAGCCCCGGCTTATGGTTCATTTGTAGCGAACACCGGGTTGTTGGGTTGAGGAGTTACCTTCAGTACTTTGGAGTATCAATACCACTCCCAATAGGTCAACAGGCTATACACCTTTCTTCATGGTCTACGGGGCTAAGGCGGTTCTCCAAAGCGATATCCGTCATGACTCGCTCCGTGTGGCATCTTATGTTGAAGCTGATAATGAAATAGCATGCCAAAACACACTAGAGCTATAAGTATATGAAAGCTCAAAAAGAAACTAAGTGGGTGTGCATCAACCTCGCTTTCTCATGAAGACCTAGGGCAATTTGAGGAAGCCCACCATTGAAATATACAAGCAAAGTTCTATAATGGGAAATTCTCACTAGTATATGAAATTGAAAAAATAAGTGACTCTCTATCATTAAGAACATGGGTGCTATTTCAAAGCACAAGTGTGGAAAAGGATAGTAACATTGTCGCTTCTCTTTTTCTCTCACTTTTTTGTTTGGGCTTCTTTGGCCACTTTTTTTATTTTGGCTTCTTTGGCCTCTTTTGTTTTCTAGAAGTTTGGACACTCATCCCAACTTGTGAGGGAATCATAGCTTCCATCATCCTTTCCTCACATGGGACAATGCTCTAATAATGATGATCATCACACTTTTATTTACTTACAACACAAGAATTACAACTCGATACTAGAACAAAGATATGAATCTATATGAATGCCTCGTGCATATGAGAACAATATGACAATGATGGTATGTGTCATAATAAAAGGGAACGGAGGATGTTGCATGGCATTATATCTCGGATTGGCTATAGAAATGCCATAATAGGTAGGTATGGTGGCTGTTTTGAGGAAGGGTATATGGTGGGTTTAATGCACCGGCGAAAGTTGCGCGGTACTAGAGAGGCTAGCAATGGTGGATGGGTGAGAGTGCGTATAATCCATGGACTCTACATTAGTCATAAAGAACTCACATACTTATTGCAAAAGTTTATTAGCCATCAAAACAATGTACTGATACGCATGCTCCTAGGGAGGTAGTTTGGTAGGAAAACACCATTGCTCATCGACGACCACCACTCATAAGGAAGACAATCAAAGAATAAATCATGCTTCGACTTCATCACATAACGGTTCACCATACGTGCATGCTATGGGAATCACAAACTTTAACACAAGTATTTCTACCAATCCACAATTACTCACTAGCATGACTTTAATATCACCATCTTCATATCTCAAAAAAATTAAAGGAATCAAACTTCTCATATTATTCAATGCTCTATATATGAAAGTTCTTATTAAATCACTCTTGGATGCCCATCATATTAGGACTAAATTCGTAACTTAAGAAAATTACCATGTTGTTTAAGACTCTCAAAATAATATAAGAGAAGCATGAGAGTTCAATACTTTCTATAAAATAAAGCCACCGACGTGCTCTAAAAAGATATAAGTGAAGCACTAGAGCAAACTGCCTAGCTCAAAAGATATAAGTGAAGCACATAGAGTATTCAAATAAATTCATGAATAATGCATGTCCCTCTCAAAAGGTGTGTACATCAAGGATAATTGTGGCAAAGTAAAACGCAGAGAATCATATCACACAAGACGCTCCAAGCAAAACACATATCATGCGGTGAATAAAAATATAGCCTCAAGTAAATTTACCGATAGATTGAAGACGAAAGAGGGGATGCCATCCGGGGCATCCCCATGCTTAGATGCTTGGTTGTCCTATAATATTACCTTGGGGTGCCTTGGGAATCCCCAAGCATAGGCTCTTGCCACTCTTTATCCATAGTCTATCAAAACTTTACCCAAAACTTAAAATTTCACAACACAAAACTCAACAGGAAACTCATAAGATCCGTTAGTATAATAAAGCAAATCACCACTTTAGGTACTGTTGTGAACTTGTTCTAAATTTATATTGGTGTAGTATATATTGTATTCCAACTTCTCCATGGTTCATACCCCCCGATACTAACCATAGATTCATCAAAATAAGCGAACAACACATAGAAAACAGAATCTATCAAAAACAGAACAGTTTGTAGTAATATGGAAACTTTGTATACTTCTGTAACTCCAAAAATTCTGAAAAAATAGGACAGTCTAGGCAATTTGTATATCAATCCTATGTAAAAAAACCAGAATTATATCAAGTTTCTGTGATTTTAAACAATTCTGCTACTAGACGCAAAAGTTTCTGTTTTTCAAGAAGATCAAATCAACTATCACCATACACCATCCCAAAGGTCTTACTTGGCACAAACACTAAATAAAAACACCAAAACACAATTACTATAGAGGTAATAATGTGTATTTATTAAATAACAGTAGAAAAAACAAAACACAAAATAAAAAATAAAAAAATGGGTTGCCTCCCAACAAGTGCTATTGTTTGACGCCCCTAGCTAGACATAAAACATAGATCTAGGTATTGTCATCTTTGGTATGCAATCCATATGTAGCCCTCATAATAGATTCATATGGAATCTTAATTTTATTTCTTGGAAAGTGTTCCATGCCCTTCATTAACGGAAATTGAAATCTAATGTTTCCTTCTTTCATATCAATAACTGCACCAATCGTTCTATGGAAAGGTCTACCAAGAATAATAGGGCATGAAGGATTGCAATCTATAACTAGCACAATAAAAACTATAGGCACATAATTCCAATTTGCAACAGTAAGAACATCATTAATCCTTCCCATAGGTTTCTTAATAGAGGAATCCACTAGATGCAAATTCAAAGAACAATCATCAAATTTGTGGACACCGAGAACATCACATAAAGTTTTCGGAATAGCGAAAACACTAGCACCCAAATCACACAAAGCATTGCACTCATAATATTTAATTTTAATCTTAATAGTAGGTTCCCACTCATCATATAGGTTTCTAGGGATAGAAACTTCCAACTCAAGTTCTTCTTCAAATGATTTCATCATGGCATCAACGATATGTTTAGTAAAAGCTTTAATTTGATTATAAGCATGAGGTAATTAAGCATGGATTGAAACAAGGAAACACAATCAATTAAAGAACAATTGTCATAATTAAAGTCCTTGAAATCCGAAAGAGTGGGTTCATAGCTACTTAAATTTTGACCTCTCGAATCCCACTTCTGTCAATTTTTTCATTAAGATCTTCACCCTCCAAATTATTGGGACACCTTCTAGCTAAAGTAGACTCGTATCCAATCCCATATTTATAAACATTTATATTAGCAAACAAATATTCAATAGGTGACACACAAATCACTTTAAGATCTTCATCGTTAGTTTCACAAAAACTAGAAGAACATGCTTTTACAAATCTCTCTTAGCACGCATCCTAGCGATTCTTTCTCTACTTTCATTAATAGAAACTTGAATAGCTTTTAGAGATTCATTAATATAAATCCTTGGTGGCATAGATCTAATCTTAAAATAATCAATCTCGTGAGAAATTCTATCAACGTTCCTATCCAAATCATCAATCTTAAGCATTTTTTCTTCAACCATAGCATTGACAATCCTTTGAGAATTAATGAAATCTTTAATATTTTTCTCAATATCAGCATGTATTTTATTCTAATTTCCATAATAATTGTTGTAGGAATTACCATAATTATTAGAGGAATTACTAGGAAACGACCTAGGGTTGAAATTACCACTATATGTGTTATTACCAAAATTGTTCCTACCAACAAAATTCACATCCATAGATTCATTATTATTCTCAATCAAAGTGGACAAGGGCAAATCATTAGGATCAATATGAGAACTCTTACTAGCAATCAATTTCATAAGTTCATCCATCTTTCCACTCAAAGTATTAATCGCATGCACTATTTTACTAGTAGAAGTTCTTTCTGTATGCCATCGCGAGTATTTTGCCATAATATTATCGAGGAGTTTAGTAGATTCTCCTAATGAATTTCCATAGAAGTACATCCCGCGGCGGAATCTAAAAGATTTGTAGATGCAAAATTCAATCCGGCATAAAAAATTTGTGTTATCATCCATAAACTTAAACCATGAGTAGGGCAATTTCTTATCATCAATTTCATACTCTCCCAAGATTGTGCAATATGTTCATGACCAAGTTGCTTAAAATTCATTATATCGTTTCTAAGGGATATGATCATAGCAGGAGGAAAATCACTGGAAATAAAAGCATCTTTACACTCATTCCATGAATCAATACTATTTTTAGGCGAAGATGAAACCAAAGTTTTAGCACGACCTTGTAGTGAGAACGGGAGTAGATTTAATTTAACAATATCATTATCCACATATTTTTTCTTTTGCATATAACACAAATCCACGAATGTATTTACATGGGATGCGACATCTTCATTAGGACTACCAGAAAGTTGATGTTTCATAACAAGATTCAACAAAGCGGCATTAATTTCATAAGATTCCACACTAGTGGCGGGAGCAATCAGAGTACTAATAAAATCATTATTATTAGTGTTGGAAAAGTCACATAACTTGGTGTTTTCTTGAGAAATCATGACAAAGCAAGCAATCTAGCACACAAGCAAACAAAAAGCAAACGAAGAGACGAAGGAAAGAAGGGCGAAAAAGGCAAATATTTTTGTGTTTTTCTGAAAACGTTTTAGAAGTGGGGGAGAGTAAAATGAAAGGAAAATGGAAAATAATGTAAGTGCAAGAGATGAGAGTTTATGATTGGTACTTGGTATGTTTTATGTAGAACCTCCCTGGCAACGACGCCAGAAATTCTTCCTGCTACTTCTTGAACTTGCATTAATTTTTCCCTTGAAGAGGAAAGGGTGATGCAGCAAAGTTGTGATAAGTAATACCCTCAGTTCAGAACCAAGGTATCAATCCAGTAGGAGGCACAAGCAAGTCCCCAATATATGCACCCGCACAAACTAACAAACACATGCACACAAGCGAAAAAGGGGTTGTCAATCCCTTCACGGTCACGAACAAGAGTGAGATCTAAAAGGGATAGGTATAAAAGATAAATAAAATAGCAAACTAAAGTAAATATAAATAATTTGCAGCAAAGTACTTTTGGGTTTTTTTATAGGTATGAAATTATATGATGGAAAATAGACCCGGGGGCCATACGTTTCACTTGAGGCTTCTCTCCTGAAGAAAGCATACTATTTAGCAATTGATAGAAAAGCACAAAGTTATGACGATATCTAAGGTAATAATCATGAATATAGGCAGCACGTCCATGACAAGTAGACCAAAACAATTCTGCATCTACTACTATTACTCCTGACATCGACCGACTCCTACCTACATCTAGAGTATTAAGTTCATAAGAACAAAGTAACGCCTTAAGCAGCATGGCATGATGTAGAGTGATAAACTCAGGCAATATGATATAAATCCCATCTTTTTCTCCTTGATGGCAACAGTACAATACATGCCTCACTGCCCCTTCTGTCACTGGGAGAGGACACCGCAGGATTGAACCCGAAACAAAGCACATCTCCCATTGCAAGAAAAACCAATCTAGTTGGCCAAACCAAACCGATATTTTGGAAAGAAATACAAAGATATCTTAATCATGCATAAAAGAGTTCAGAGAAGACTCAAATAATATTCATAGATAATCTGATCATAAATCCACAATTCATCGGATCTCAACCAACGCACCGCAAAAGAACATTACTTCGAATAGATCTCCAAGAACATCGAGGAGAACATTGTATTGATGATCAAAGAGAGAGAAGAAGCCATCTAACTACTAGCTATGGACCCTTAGGTCCGGGGTAAACTACTCATGCTTCATCGAAAGGGCAGCAAGGTTGATGTAGAGGCCCTCCGTGATCGAATCCCCCTCTGGTGGAGTGCCAGAAAGGCCCCAAGATGAGGTCTCATGGGAATAGAAGCTTGTAGTGGTGGATAAGTCTTTTTGGTGTGCCCTCTGGTATAGGGGAAATATTTGGGTATTTATGAACCAAGAATTAGGGATGGAGGGTCTACAGGGGGGCCACAAGCCTAGAGCATGCCCCTAGGGCTTTTGGCTGCCTGAGAGGTGTTCTGGCCTCCTCTCCAAGTCACCTGGGTTTCTTCTGGTCCAAGAAAAATCACCTTAAAGTTTTATTCCATTTAGACTCCCTTTGATATTCATTTCTTGTAAAAGTAAAAAAAGGGAAAAAACAGAAACTAGAACTAGGCTCTAGGTTAATAGGTTAGTCCCAAAAATAATATAAAATAGCATATTAATGCATATAAAACATCCAAAACAGATAATATAATTGCATGGAACAATCAAAATTATAGATACATTGGAGACGTATCAAGCATCCCCAAGCTTAATTCCTGCTCGTCCTCGAGTGGTAAATGATAAAAACAGAATTTTTGATGTGGAATGCTACCTAACATATTTATCAATGCAATCTTCTTTATGGTGGCAAGAATATTAAGATCCATAAGATTGAAAACGAAAGCTTAATATTGACATTAAGACAATAATACTTCAAGCATACTAATAAAGCAATCATGTGTTCTCAAAATAACATGGGGAAATAAAGTTATCCCTACAAAATCATATAGTCTGGCTATGCTCCATCTTCATCACACAAAGTATTTCATCAAGCACAACCCCGATGGCAAGCCAAGCAATTGTTTCATACTTTTAGTGTTTTAAAAGTTTTTCAACTTTTCATGCAATACATGAGCGTGAGCCATGGATATAGAACTATAGGTGGAATAGAATATGGTGGTGGTTGTTGAAAGACAAAAAGGAAGGAGAAAGTCTCACATCAACTTGGCAAATTAACGGGCTATGAAGATGCCCATTAATTGATATCCCTACAAAATCATGTTGTCTTGATGTGCTCCATCTTCATCATGCAAAGTATTTCATCATGCACAACCCCGATGACAAGCCAAGAAATTGTTTCATACTTTTAGTGTTCTCAAACTTTTTCAAATTTTCACGCAATACATGAGCGTGAGCCATGGATATAGAACTATAGATGGAATAGAATATGGCTGTGGTTGTTGAGAAGACAAAAAGGAAGGAGAAAGTCTGACATCAACTAGGAAAATTAACGGGCTATGAAGATTCGCATAAATTGATATCGATACAAGTGAGTAGGGATTGGCATGCGACAAATGCACTAGAGCTATAAGTATATGAAATCTCAAAAAGAAATTAACTGGTGTGCATCCAACTTGCTTCCTCTTGAAGACCTAGGGCAATTTGATGAAGCCCATCATTGGAATATAGAAGCCAAGTTCTATAATGAAAAATTCCCACTAGAATATGAAAGTGATAAAATAAGTGACTCTCTATCATGAAGAACATGGTGCTATTTCAAAGCACTAGTGTAGAAAAGGATAGTAACATCGTCCCTTCTCTCTTTTTCTCTCATTTTTTGTTTGGGCTTCTTTGGCCACTTTTTTATTTGGGATTGTTTGACCTCCCTTTTTTCCTAAAGTCTAGAAACTCATCCCAACTTTTGAGGGAATCATAGCTTCCATCATCCTTCCCTCACATGGTACAATCCTCTAATAATGACGATCATCACACTTTTATTTACATACAACTCAAGAATTACAACTCGATACTAGAAGAAAGATATGACTGTATATGAATGCCTCATGCATATGAGAACAATATGACAATGATGGTATGTGTCATAATAAAATGGAGCAGTGGAACTTGCATGGCAATATATCTCCGAATGGCTATGGAAATGCCATAATAGGTCGGTATGGTGGCTGTTTTGAGGAAGGGTATGTGGTGGGTTTAATGTACCGGCGATAGTTGCGCGGTACTAGAGAGGCTAGCAATGGTGGAAGGGTGAGAGCGCGTATAATCCATGGACTCAACATTAGTCATAAAGAACTAACATACTTATTGCAAAAGTTTATTAGCCATCGAAACAAAGTACAAATACGCATGCTCCTAGGGGGATAGATTGGTAGGAAAAGACCATCGCTCGTCCCCGACCGCCACTCATAAGGAAGACAATCAAAGAATAAATCATGCTCCGACTTCATCACATGACAATGATGGTATGTGTCACAAGCCTAGGGGGCGCGCCTCCTCTCCAAGTCTCTTGGGTTTCTTCTGGTTCAAGAAAAATCACCGTAAAGTTTTATTCTGTTTGGACTCCATTTGATATTCCTTTTTTGTAAATGTGTAAAACAAGGAAAAACATAAACTGGCACTAGGCTCTAGGTTAGTAGATCCGTCCCAAAAATAATATAAAATAGCATATTAATGCATATAAAACATCCAAAATAGATAATATAATATCATGGAACAATAAAAAAATCGTAGATACATTGGAGACGTTTCACCCCATCTAGGTCGTCTCTACATACCCCCTGGAGCAAGTACTGCGCAACCCCAATGCCGCCAGCCGATTTGCTGAATGAAACATTGAGCTGCAGGCCTTCTAGCTGGAATTCTGCAGCACCAGGTGTCATCAAGGGTGCGGCCCTCACCGATTTTGTGGCAGAGTGGATGTATACATACGAGGAAGAGCCCCGTGATAGCAAATCCCTCCTGCCTAGAGATGAACCTCCGAGCGGCTCGGGTCATGCACTTTGATGGTGCCTTCTCTAGATAGGGCATGGGGGCTGGGGTCGTGCTCGTGTCGTCAGCCAGATACAGGCTCTACTACGCTGTCTAGCTCTGTTTCAAGCACGACAAAAAAGCTTCCAACAACAACACATAGCACGAGGGCCTCATCGCCAGCCTCAAAGCTACCTCTGCCTTGGGTATTAGGCGCCTCACTATGAAGGGCGATTCACAGCTGCTCATCAACATCTCCAATAAAAAGTACAAGGATGAGAACATGGTGTCCTACCTGGAGGAGGTACGTAAACCCGAGAAACATTTCCTTGGCTTAGAGTTGCAGCACATTCCGTGTGGCGTCAACAAGGAAGCCGATGACATCCCCAAGCGAGCGTCTCACTGCGAGCCCCAGAGCCTCGGTGTCTTCGAAGAAAGACTCCTCGGGCCATC
>NC_041386.1:330832749-330908912 GCF_002162155.2 Triticum dicoccoides
CGTCGGCACAATGCTACTCCACGAGGAGCTTCGGCCCCGTGTCATCCGCAGGTGCACCCGACTGTTGCCCGACATCGAGAGCCTGTTTCCTGCTCACCCTGGAGCCCCAGACAGATAGCTGGGTCACAGAGTTCAAGGCTTACCTCCTCGACGGAACCCTCCCAGAAAAGGACTTAGAAGCGGAGCGCGTCACCTGGTAGGCCACAACGTACTGCTTGTGAGATGGCGAGCTATACCATAGGTGCCCCAATGGCATCTCTTTGCGGTGCATCTCAGAAGAGTAAGGGCATGAACTACTCGCCGACACTGACAGGGGAGATTGCGGCCACCACTCCTTATCATCCACGCTCGCCTGTAAGGTGTTCCGCGGCGACTTCTACTGGCACACAGTGCTCCGCGATGCTGCCGAGCTGGTCCAATCCTGCGAAGCCTGCCAGTTCCATGCCAAGCAGATCTACCAGCCTACGTGGGGGCTCCAGACAATTCCACTCTCATGGCCCATTGCGGTGTGGGAGCTAGACATACTGGTCCCCTTCCCCCACACGGCTAGCGGCTACAGTTACCTCTACGTCGCCATCGGCAAGTTCACCAAGTGGGTCGAGGTCGAGCCCGTGCGCACCATCTCGCCGGGCTCGGCTGTCATGTTCATCAAGGGCATTCTGAGCAAATTCGGCATCCCCAACCGTATCATCACCGATAACGTCTCCCAATTCACAAGTGGTCTCTTCAAGTCCTACTGCGCTAACCTTAGTACGCAGATACACTATGCCTCGTTAGCGCACCCAAGAGTAACAGCCAGGCGGAGCGCGCCAACGCCGAGGTCCTCAAGGGCCTCAAGACAAGGGGCTTCAATAAGAAATTCGAGGCATGCGGCAAGTGCTGGCTGGTTAAGCTGCAATCCACCGGCGAGACCCCCTTCTTCCTGGTCTACAGGGCCGAGGCGGTCCTTCCCTAGGAGCTTAAGAATGGCTCGCGGGAGGTCGACTTACTGCTCCTAGAGGAGGGTCGTCGCCAGGCTTCTCCTTGCACCACGACGTAACAACAGGGCTTGCGCCACTACTACTCCCGCAACATCCCGCCTCGTACTCTAGAGGGCGGAGACTTTGTCCTACGCCGAATACTCTCCAGAGAGGGGCTCCACAAGCTCTCGCCCATGTAGGAGGGCCCCTTCCGAGTCATCCACATTTTGAGGTCGAGCGCCGCCCGTTTGAAGACGACGGAGTGTGCCCCCGTGCCTAACGCATGGAACATCCAACATCTCCGCAAGTTTTACCCGTGACCGACACGCAGACGAACAAAGTGGGGCTATACATGCCTCGGAGACTCTCAATGTGCCTCTTGGTGGGCAGATCAAGGCTCCCGCCCACGCCCAAGTGGAAGCTCCAAGCTCTGCGCTAGCAGAACGACCGAACCGCGATCATGCCCACGCCCAAGTGGAAGCCCCCAGCTCCGCGCTGGGACGATTGAGCCACGATCATACCCACACCCGAGTGGAAGGCCCATGCTCCATGCTGGCAAAATAATCAAACGAGGCCGCCCCATGGGTTGCACCGACTTCGAGCCGAATTGTGCCAGACATGGCGGCCACATCTCTTTTTTTTCGCTTGTATAATCGAAATTGTCATCTTGCTCCAGTAAGGATTTGGCTTTCGGTTCATGATCTTTTTGTTGAAATTTTTGCTCCACGAGTCACGCGCATTCACAACCATCCTTGTCTTCCTTGGCTCCGCCCTCATTGCCGGTGTTGTCATGGGTGAACTGGGCATGCAGTGCATCCACATGACAATCCACCACCTTCCCGAGAGTCTTGTGAAGCTCCTCTTGGACCGGGGCTATCATAGCCTCGAAATCGAAGTGGGGTTGGCCGAATGGAGGTGGATGAAGACGCATGTCACCCCCTGGGTCAGGAGGTCATGACACTCGTCTTCGATGATTACGTCCATCTTCTTGGCGCCCTCCTCAATACGTTCCATGACCTTGGTAAAGAAGGCGAGGTAACTGGCGTCATCGATCTCGAGAGGGGTGGAGGCATCCTATTTGCAAATGGAGCCCAACGTGTGGCGGGCTCGTAGCTTGAGAGCCTGGAACATCTTGGAGTGCTCGTGCTACCACCCCCGAGCCTGGTCCCCTTTGTCCTTCGCCCATTCCATAGCGGATGTGACGCTTCCCACCTTCTCTTTGATCGAGGCTAGCTCAACTTCAGCGCTGGCTTTGGTTTTCACCATGGTCCCTTACCGTTTCTTTGCTTCAGCCAATACTTCCTTGTGGCCATCAATCTCATGCTTCAGTTCTTTGTGTTGTGCCTTGAAGCGGTTCTCCTGAACTATCAACTTATCGTTGTATTCTTTGGCGAGCCCCTTGCGGTTCTGCTCAATCTACAGATTGGTGTCCGCTTGGATCTTCTTCTCCTTAGCCGTCAGGGCCGCGTTGGCCATGTCGGGGCACCGAGCATAGGCACTCTGGTCAGCGATGACCACGCGTTCCAGGTCCTGAGCGGACGCCGTCAGCGCGAGCTCCCGCTTGAGGATCCTAAGGTCTGCCTCACGTATTGCCAGCTCTTCTTCCTGGGCGGAGAGGGCGTCGCTCCGTGTTCGGAGTTGCTGCTCTAGCGACGCATTCTCGTTCCGAGGCTCTTGTTCGCGGGCTTCCGCCGCTTCACGTCATCGTTCTGCCACATCGGCGTCCTGAAGAGTGCACTAATGGGCTGACTTTGCGTCGGTAACGGACGCCTCACCCTTCGCGTGAGTAGCATTGTTTTGGTGGTAGACCAGGGTAACAACGACTTGGCGGCGAGACGAGTTTTGGTGTCCTTGAGCTCTGCTCCAAGCTATTGGGTAATGTAGCATAGCAACGAGAGGGGGAGAGTGTGTCCACGTACCCTCATAGACCGAAAGCGGAAGTGTTAGCTTAACGCGGTTGATGTAGTCGAACGTCTTCGCGATCCAACCGATCAAGCACCGAACGCGCGACACCTCCGAGTTCTGCACACGTTCAGCTCGAGGACGTCCCTCGAACTCTTGATCCAGCAAAGTGTAGAGGGAGAATTTCATTAGCGCGACGACGTGGTGGTGGTGATGGTGATGTGATCCGCGCAGGGCTTCACCTAAGCACTATGACAATATGACCGGAGGAGTAAACTGTGGAGGGGGGCACCACACACGGCTAAGAAACAACTATTGTGCTTTGGGGTGCCCCCTGCCCCCATATATAAAGGAGGATAGGGAGGAGGCCGGCCACAGGGGGCACGCCATGGGGGGGGGCGACTAGGACTCCTAATCCTAGTCGGCCCCCTTCCTTTCTTTCGGAGGGGGGAAAGGGAAGGACAGGGAGAGGGGGAAGGAAAGGGGGCCGCGCCCACTTCCCCTTGTCCAATTCGGACAACCCATGGGAGGGGGCGCCACCCCTTATGGGCTCCCTTCACTCTCTCCTATGGCCCATGTTGGTCCATTACTTCCCCGGGGGGTTCCGGTAACCTCCCGGTACTCCAAAACATACCCGAAACATTCTGGAACCGTTTCGGTGTCCGAATACTATCATCCAATATATCAATCTTTACCTCTCGACCATTTCGAGACTCCTAGTCATGTCTGTGATCTCATTCGGGACTCCTAGCAATCTTCAGTCACCAAATCACACAACTCATAATACAAATCGTCATCGAATGTTAAGCGTGCGGACCCTACGGGTTCGAGAACTATGTAGACATCATCGAGGCACATCTTCGTTGAATAACCAACCGCGGAACCTAGATGCTCATATTGGTTCCTACATATTCTATGAAGATCTTTATCGGTCAAACCGCAATGACAACATACGTCATTCCTTTTGTCATCAGTATGTTACTTGCCCGAGATCGATCGTCGGTATCTTCATACCTAGTTCAATCTTGTTACCAGCAAGTCTCTTTACTCGTTCTGTAATGCATCATCCCACAACTAACTCATTAGTCACATTGCTTGCAAGGCTTATTGTGATGTGCATTACCGAGAGGGCCTAGAGATACCTTTTTGATACTCGGAGTGACAAATCCTAATCTCGATCTATGCCAACTCAACAAACACCTTTGGAGACACCTATAGAGCATCTTTATAATCACCTAGTTATGTTGTGACGTTTGATAGAACACAAGGTGTTCCTCCGGTATTCAGGAGTTGCATAATCTCATAGTCAAAGGAATATGTATAAGTCATGAAGAAAGCAATAGCAATAAAACTTAACAATCATTTTGCTAAGCTAATGGATGGGTCTTGTCCATCACATTATTCTCCTAATGATGTGACCCCATTCATTAAATGACAACGCATGTCCATGGTTAGGAAACTTAACCATCTTTGATTAACGAGCTAGTCAAGTAGAGGTATACTAGGGACACTTTGTTTTGTCTATGTATCCACACGTGTATCAACTTTCCGGTTAATACAATTCTAGCATGTATAATAAACATTTATGATGATATAAGGAAATATAAAATAACAACTTTATTATTGCCTCTAGGGCATATTTCCTTCATTCTCCCACTCGTACTAGAGTCAAAAATCTAGTCCACACCACCATGTGATTTAACACCAATAGTTCACCTCTTTATGTGATTAAAACCCGTAGTTCATATCTCCATGTGACCAACACTCAAAGGGTTTACTAGAATCAATAATCTAGTTCACATCGCTATGTGATTAACACCCAAAGAGTACTAAGGTGTGATCATGTTGCTTGTGACAGAAGTTTTAGTCAACGGGTCTGCCACATTCAGATCCATATGTATTTTGCAAATTTCTATGTCTACAATGCTCTGCATGGAGCTACTCTAGCTAATTTCTCCCACATTCAGTAGGTATCTAGATTGAGATTTAGAGCCATCTAGATCAGTGTCAAAGCTTACATCGACGTAACTCTTTACGATGAACTCTTTATAACCTCCATAACCGAGAAACATTTCCTTAGTCCTCTTAGCTAACTAAGCATAATTTTGAACGTTGTTCAGTGATCTACTCCTGGATCACTATTGTACCCCCTTGCCAAACTCTTGGTAAGGTACACAATATGTCTGGTACACAACATGCATATTTATAGAACCTATGGCCGAGGCATAGGGAATGACTTTCATTCTCTGTCTATCTTCTGTCGTGGTCGGGCTTTGAGTCTTACTCAACTTCACACTTGCAACACAGGCAAGAACCCTTCGTTTGGCTGATTCATTTTGAACTTCTTCAAAATATTGTCAAGGTATGTGCTTTTGAAAGTCCTATTAAGCGTCTAAATCTATCTCTATAGCTCTTGATGCCCAAAATATAAGTAGCTTCACCGATGTCTTTTTTTGAAAAACTCTTATTCAAGTATCCTTTTATGCTATCTGGGAATTATACATCATTTCCAATCAACAATATGTTATCCACATATAATATTAAAAATGCTACAAAGCTCCCACTCACTTTCTTGTAAAGACAGGCTTCACCATATGTCTGTATAAAACCATATGCTTTCATCACCACATCAAAGCGTATATCCCAACTCCGAGATGCTTGCACCGGTCCATAGATGGATCGCTGGAGTTTGCACACTTTGTTAGCACCTTTAGGATCTACAAAACCTTTTGATTGCATCATATAAAACTCTTCTTTGAGACATCCATTAAGGAATGCAGTTTCGACATCCATTTGCCGGATTTCATAAAATGCGGTGCTACCTCTTGAGCACTGCGTTGGATTTCCCCGAAGAGGAAGGGATGATGTAGTAAAGTAGCGTAAGTATTTCCCTCAGTTTTTGAGAACCAAGGTATCAATCTAGTAGGAGGCTACGCTCGAGTCCCTCGTACCTACACAAAAACAATAGCTCAACGCAACCAAAGCGCTTAGGGGTTGTCAATCCCTTCACGGTCACTTACAGAAGTGAGATCTGATAGAGATGATAAATAATATTTTTGGTATAGAGATGCAAAGTAAATAAAGTAAAAGCAAAGTAAAAGCAAAGTAATAATGAAGTGATGGAGATTGATATGATGAGAAAGAGACTCGGGGGCCATAGGTTTCACTAGTGGCTTCTCTCAAGAGCATAAGTATTGTACGGTGGGTGAACAAATTACTGTTGAGCAATTGACAGAATTGAGCATAGTTATGAGAATATCTAGGTATGATCATGTATATAGGCATCACGTCCAAGACAAGTAGACCGAAATGATTCTGCATCTACTACTATTACTCCACTCGTCGACCGCTATCCAGCATGCATCTAGAGTATTAAGTTAAACCAGAGTAACGCCTTAAGCAAGATGACATGATGTAGAGGGATAGTTTCATGCAATATGATAAAAACCCCATCCTGTTATCCTCGATGGCAACAATAAAATACGTGCCTTGCTGCCCCTTCTGTCACTGGGAAAGGACACCGCAAGATTGAACCCAAAGCTAAGCACTTCTCCCATGGCAAGAACAACCAATCTAGTAGGCCAAACCAAACTGATAATTCGAAGAGACTTGCAAAGATAACCAATCATACATAAAAGAATTCAGAGAAGATTCAAATATTATTCATAGATAGACTTGATCATAAACCCAAAATTCATTGGTCTCAACAAACACACTGCAAAAAGAAGATTACATCGAATAGATCTCCACAAGAGAGGGGGAGAACATTGTATTGAGATCCAAAAAGAGAGAAGAAGCCATCTAGCTACTAGCTATGGACCCGTAGGTCTGAAGTAAACTACTCGCACTTTATCGGAGGGGCTTGGATGATGATGTAGAAGCCCTCCGTGATCGATGCCCCCTCCGGCGGAGCTCCGGAACAGGCCCCAAGATGGGCTCTCGTGGATACAGAAAGTTGCGGCGGTGGAATTAGGTTTTTGGCTCCGTCCTCGATCATTTGGGGGTACGTGGATATATATATATATATATATATATAGGAGGAAGAAGTACGTCGGTGGAGCTTCGAGGGGTCCACAAGGCAGGGGGCGCGCCCTAGGAGGGGCTCCCCCTACCCTCTTGACCACCTCGTGGCTTTCTTGACGGAGGGTCCAAGTCTCCTGGATCTTATCTGATGAGAAAATCACGTTTCTGAAGGTTTCATTCCGTTTGGACTCCGTTTGATATTCCTTTTCTTCGAAACCCTAAAACAGGCAAAAAACAGCAATTCTGGGCTGGGCCTCCGGTTAATAGGTTTGTCCGAAAAATAATATAAAATTGGAAAATAAAGCCCAATAGTGTCTAAAACAGTAGATAATATAGCATGGAGCAATCAAATATTATAGATACGTTGGAGACGTATCATGTGGCAATTGCTAAGATGATTTGGACAGACTTAGGCATCGCTACACGTGAGAAAGTCTCATCTAGTCAACCCCTTGAACTTGTCGAAAAACCTTTTTGCAACAAGTCGAGCTTTCTAGATAGTAACCCTACCATCAGCGTCTGTCTTCCTCTTGAAGATCCATTTATTCTCAATGGCTTGCCGATCATCGGGCAAGTCCACCAAAGTCCACACTTTATTCTCTTACATGGATCCTATCTCAGATTTCAGGGCCTCAAGACATTTATCGGAATCTGAGCTCATCATCGCTTCCTCATAGTTCATAGGTTTGTCATGGTCTAGTAACATGACTTCCAAAATAGGATAACTGTACCACTCTGGTGCAGAACATGCTCTGGTTGACCTACGAGGTTCGGTAGTAACTTGATTTGAAGTTTTCATGATCATTATCATTAGCTTCCTCTCTAGTTGGTGTAGGCATCACTGGAACTGATTTCTGTGATGAACTACATTCCAATTCGAGAGAAAGTACAATTACCTCATCAAGTTCTACTTCCCCCCCACTCACTTCTTTCAAGAGAAACTCCTTCTCTAGAAAGGATCCATTCTTAGCAACAAAGATCTTGCCTTCTGACCTAAGATAGAAGGTGTACCCAACAGTTTCTTTTGGGTATCCTATGAAGACGCACTTCTTCGATTTGGGTTCGAGCTTATCAGACTAAAGCTTTTTTTACATAAGCATCGCAACCCCAAACTTTAAGAAACGACAGCTTATGTTTCTTGCCAAACCATAGTTCATACGGTGTCGTCTCAACAGATTTAGATGGTGCCCTCTTTAACGTGAATGCAACTGTCTCCAATGCATAACCCCAAAATGATAGTGGTAAATCAGTAAGAGACATCATAGATCGCACCATATCTAATAAAGTACGGTTACGACATTCGGACACACCATTATGCTGTGGTGTTCCAGGTGGCGTGAGTTGGGAAACTATTCCACATTGTTTCAAATGAAGGCCAAACTCGTAACTCAAATATTTGCCTCTGCAATCAGATCACAGAAACTTTATTTTCTTGTTACGATGATTCTCCACTTCACTCTAAAATCCTTTGAACTTTTTCAAATGTTTCAGACATGTGTTTCATTAAGAAGATATACCCATATCTGCTCAAGTCATCTGTGAAGGTTAGAAAACAACGATAACCGCCGCGAGCCTCAACACTCATCGGACCACATACATTGGTATGTATTATTTCCAATAAGTCAGGGGCTCGCTCCATTGGTCCGGAGAACGGAGTCTTAGTCATCTTGCCCATGAGGCATGGTTCACAAGCATCAAATGATTCATAATCAAGTGATTGCAAAAGTCCATCCACATGGAGTTTCTTCATGTGCTTTACACCAATATGACCAAAACGACAGTGCCACAAGTATGTTGCACTATCATTATCAACTTTGTATCTTTTGGTATCAATATTATGAATATGTGTATCACTATGATCGAGATTCAATAAACCATTTATTTAAGTGTATGACCAAAGAAGGTTTTATTCATGTAAACAGAACAACAATTATTCTTTGACTTAAATGAATAACTATATTGCAATAAACATGATCCAATCATATTAATGCTCAACGCGAACACCAAATAACATTTATTTTAGGTTCAACACTAATCCCGAAGGTAAAAGGAGTGTGCGATGGTGATCTTATCAACCTTGGAATCATTTCCAGCACACATCGTCACCTTGACCTTAACTAGTCTCCGTTCATTTTGCAACTCTTGTTTCGAGTTACTAATCTTTTGCAACTGAACCGATATCAAATACCCTAGGGTTACTATGAACACTAGTAAAGTACATATCAATAACATGTATATCAAATATACTTTTGTTCACTTTGCCATCCTTCTTATACGCCAAGTATTTGGGGTAGTTCCGCTTCCAGTGACCATTCCCTTTGCAGTAGAAGCACTCAGTTTCAGGCTTAGGTCTAGCTTTGGGCTTCTTCACGGGAGTGGCAACTTGCTTGCCAACTTCTTGAAGGCCCCTTTCTTTCGCTTGCCCTTTTACTTGAAACTAGTGGTCTTTTCAACCATCAACACTTGATGTGTTTTCTTGATTTCTACCTTCGTCGATTTAAGCATCGCGAAGAGCTTGGGAATCATTTTCGTTATCCCATGCATATTATAGTTCATCATTAAGTTCTAGTAACTTGGTGATAGTGACTAGAGAACTCTGTCAATCACTATCTTATTTGGAAGATTAACTCCCACTTGATTCAAGCGATTGTAGTACTCAAACATTCTAAGCACATGCTCATTAGCTGAGCTATTCTCCTCCATCTTGTAGGCAAAGTACTTGTCAGAGGTCTCATACCTCTTAACATGGCCATGAGTTTGAAATACCAATTTCAGCTCTTGGAACATCTCATATGCTCCATGGGGTTCAGAACATTTTTGAAGTCCCGGTTCTAAGCCGTAAATTATGGCGCACTAAACTATAAAGTAGTCATCATACCGAGCTTGTCAAACGTTCATAACGTCTGCATCAGCTCCTGCAACAGGTTTGTCACCTAGCGGTGCATCAGGGACATAATTCTTTTGTGCAGCAATGAGGATAATCCTCAGATCACGGGCCCAGTTCGCATCATTGCTACTATCGTCTCTCAACTTAGTTTTTTCTCTAGGAGCATATCAAAAATAAAACAGGGGAGCTATACACGAGCTATCGATCTACAACATAGATATGAAAATACTATCAGGACTATGTTCATATAAATTAAGTTCAATTAATCATATTACTTAAGAACTCCCACTTAGATAGACATCCCTCGAATCATCTAAATGATTACGTGATCCAAATGAACTAAACCATGTCCGATAATCACGTGAGATGGAGTAGTCTTCAATGGTGAACATCTGTATGTTGATCATATCTACTATATGATTCACGTTCGACCTTTCGGTCTCCAGCGTTCCGAGGCCATGTCTGTACATGCTAGGCTCGTCAAGTTTAACCTGATTATTCTGCATGTGCAAACCTGTCTTGCACCCGCTGTATGTGAACATAGAGCTTATCACACCCGATCATCATGTGGTGTCTCAGCACGACAAACTGTCGCAACAGTGCATACTCAGGGAGAACACTTATACCTTGAAATTTTAGTGAGGGATCATCTTATAATGCTACCGCCACACTAAGCAAAATAATATGCATAAAAGATAAACAACACATGCAATCAAAATATGTGACATGATATGGCCATCATCATCTTGTGCCTTCGATCTCCATCTCCAAAGCACCATCATGATTTCCGTCGTCACCGGCTTGACACCTTGATCTCCATTCTAGCATCGTTGTTGTCTCGCCAACTATTGCTTCCACAACTATTGCTAACGCATAGTGATAAAGTAAAGCAATTACATGGCAATTGCATTTCATACAATAAAGCGACAACCATAAGGCTCCTGCCAGTTGCCGATAACTTTTTACAAAACATGATCATCTCATACATCAAAATATATCACATCATGTCTTGACCATATCACATCACAACATTCCGTGCAAAAACAAGTTAGACGTCCTCTACTTTGTTGTTGCAAGTTTTACGTGGCTTCTACGGTCTTCTAGTAAGAACCGTTCTTACCTACACATCAAAACCACAATGATTTTTCATCAAATGTGTTGTTTTAACCTTCAACAAGGACCCGTCGTAGTCAAATTCGATTCAACTAAAGTTGGAGAAACAGACACCCGCCAGCAACCTTTATGCAAAACAAGTTGCATGTCTCTCGGTGGAACCGGTCTCATGAACATGGTCATGTAAGGTTAGTCCAGGCCTCTTCATCCGACAATACTGCCGAATCAAAATAAGACGTTGCTGGTAAGCAGTATGACTATGATCGCCCACAACTCTTTGTGTTCTACTCGTGCATATAATCTACGTATAGACCTGGCTCGGATGCCACTGTTGGGTAACGTACCATGCAATTTCAAAAAAATTCCTACGATCAGGCAAGATCTATCTAGGAGATGCATAGCACCGAGAGGGGGGAGTGTGTCCATGTACCCTCGTAGACCAAAAGCAGAAGCGTTACCTTAACGCGATTGATGTAGTCGAACGTCTTCCCATCCAACCGATCAAGCACCGGATGTACGACACCTTCGGGTTATACAAACATTCAGATCAATGACGTCCCTAGAACTCTTGATCCAGGAAAGTGTCGGGGGAGAGTTTCGTCAGAACGATGGCTTGGTTACAGTGATGTGATCCGCGCCGGGCTTCGGCTAAGCCCTACGACAATATGACCGGAAGAGTAAACTGTGGAAGGGGCACCGCACACGGCTAAGAAACAATGGTTGTGCTTTGGGGTGCCCCCTTCCCCCGTATATAAAGGAGGAGAGGGAGGAGGCCGGCCATAGGGGCGCTCCATGGGGGAAGGGGGAAACCGACTAGGACTCCTTGTCCTAGTCAGCCCCCTTCCTTTCTTTTGGAGGGGGAAATGGGAAGGAGAGGGAGAGGGGGAAGGAAAGGGCGGCCGTGCCACCTTCCCCTTGTCCAATTTAGATAGCCCATGGGGGGCACCCCTTGTGGGCTCCCCGCTCTGTCCCCTATGGCCCATGTTGGCCCATTACTTCCCCGGGGGGTTCCGGTAACCTCTCGGTACTCCGAGAAATACCTGAAACATTTTGGAATTGTTCTGGTGTCCGAATACCATCGCCCAATATATCAATCTTTACCTCTCGGCTATTTCGAGACTTCTCATCATGTCCGTGATCTCATCCAGGACTCTGAACAATCTCCGGTCACTAAAACACACCACTAATAATACAAATCATGATCGAACATTAAGTGTGCGGACCCTACGGGTTCGAGAACTATTTAGACAAGACCGAGACACATCTCCAGTCAATAACCAACAGCGGAACCTGGATGCTCATATTGGTTCCTACATATTCTACGAAGATCTTTATCGGTCAAAGCACAATGAGAACATACGTCATTCCCTTTTTCATCAGTATATGTTACGTACCCGAGATTCGATCGACGGTATCTTCATACCAAGTTGAATCTCGTTACCGGTAAGTCTCTTTACTCGTTTCGTAATGCATCATCACGCAACCAACTCATTATTCACATTGCTTGCAAGGCTTATCATGATGTGCATTACCGAGAGGGCCCAGAGATACCTCTCTGATACTCGAAGTGACAAATCCTAATCTCGATCTATGCCAACCCAACAAACACTTTCGGAGACACCTGTAGAGCATCTTTATAATCACCCAGTTATGTTATGATGTTTGACAACACCCAAGGTGTTCATCCGGTATTCGGTAGTTGCATAATCTCATAGTCAAAGGAATATGTATAAGTCAAGAAGAAAGCAATAGCAATAAAATTTAATGATCATTATGCTAAGCTAACAGGCCGGTCTTGTCCATCACATTATTCTACTAATGATGTGACCCCGTTCATCAAATGACAACACATGTCCATGGTTAGGAAACTTTACCATCTTTGATTAACGAGCTAGTCAAGTAGAGGCATACTAGGGAAACTTTGTTTTGTCTATGTATCCACACTTGTATGAAGTTTTCGGTTAATAAAATTCTAGCATGAATAATAAACATTTATCATGATATAAGGAAATATAAAATAACAAATTTATTATTGCATGTAGGACATATTATCTTCACAAGCTGGCTCAGCGTGGCTGTGGCGTTCTGCAGGACCCCATGCCTGAGCATGGTGTGGCCGCTCACAAGTGCCATGGCTCGATCCAGGTTCAACCTCTCCTAACCCTTCGACGGGGCGGCCGATGGGGACCCGATGCCGCTTGCCGAGGTCGTGGGGCTTGCGGGGGCCTCCGCCGACCGTCTTGATGCGGCGATGCATCTGGCAGGTTTGGCACATCATCGCTGACGACCTCGCACCGGGTTGCGCCGCCGAGGCCCTCAAAGCCGTCCCTGCTGCTCACGGGGTGCAGCACCATGACAGATGACCCTGCCTCCACCGCAGTAGAGCCCGTCCGCATGGTGGACACCACGGGAACCCCGGGGCGGCCTCCAAGGGGCACCTCAGGAGGAGTTGCCTGCTCTTCAACCTGCGCGAGTTTGGCCACGTACAATCCTGTTGGGAATATAACCCCGAGGTGTGACCCGCCATGCTGGGGCTGGGTGTCGGTGTCAAAACAGACAAATCTTGGGTAGGGGGTCCTGAACTGTGTGTCTAAGGATCGATGATAACAGGAGACAAGGGACATGATGTTTACCCAAGTTCGGGCCCTCTTGATGGAGGTAATACCCTATGTCCTACTTGATTGACTTTAATGAGTATAAGGGTGACAAGAGTTGATCTGCTACGAGATCGTAATGGTTAAACTTTAGATGTATAGCATATATGATTATGACCGTCTCTTCGGACTAAACCCTTCGGTTTATATTGACACCAGAGGGGGCTAGGTTTGTATAGAGTCGGTTACAGAGAAAGGAATATACATATCCGCACGCTAAGCTTGCCTTCCTCGCCAAGGAGAGTCCCATCCGGACACGAGGGAAGGCCTTCTATCTTGTATCTTCACGGCCCATCTGTCCGTCCCACATCACCTAGCCCAGACACCCGAGGACCCCATAATCCAGGACTCCCTTAGTAGCCGCTGAACCAGTCTTCAATGACGATGTGTACGGCATGCAGATTGTCTTCGACATTGCAAGGCGGGTTCCTCCTCCGAATTCTTCAAAGCAGTTGTTCGTCGGTACTATATCCGGCTCTATACAATAGTCATACCTCTGAATTAGAATATAGATAAGTTCTGTCCTCCGAAGATTTCACTGGTGAGACGTTACGTCCGACCATTCTATTATTTCAAACCATTTTTCGGCCTCCCGTTTCGCGTTTCGAGACGAAACCACCAACGACACGTCTTGCCAAAGCAAAGATCGTGCACCCTTATTACGGGATTCTCATCAATATGGGTATGGGAAACCCAACCATGCCATTTCGCACGACCCGTTGAAAATAGGTGAGTTTAAGGCTCGTGGGGGATGCATGGTATTTGCTGCCTTTATAAGGAGATAAGATTCCCACTTTTTACCCCATGCCTTCCCCTTCCTCAGTCCATCCGCCCTCAAGCTCCAGCGCTCAAGCTTTGATCCACTCTGTTCCCAGAAAGTACTCCATCCATGTCCGGATCCAGAGCGCAGGGCAAGTGGATGGCCTCCTCCGTCATGGTGAAAAACATCAAGGAACTCCGGGAAGTGGGTTATCTGGCCAAGGAAATCACCCACGGGCTTCAGCCAAAAAGCAGATCATCCCCACTCCAAAGCCCGGCAAGAGGGTAGTGTTCATCCCTCATTTTCTTCGTGGACTGGGGTTTCCCCTACATCCTGTCGTCCGTGGCCTCATGTTCTACTATGAGTTAGATTTTCATGATCTAGCCCTGAATTCTTTCCTCAATATTTCAGCGTTCATCGTCGTATGCGAGGCCTTCCTCCGTGTTTCCCCCCACTTTGGCCTATGGCTGAAGGTCTTCATTGTGAGGCCGAAAGTGGTGGACGGCTAGCACGCGGATTGCGGTGGAGCTATGGTGAGCAAACTTCCCAATGTCACTTGGCGCAAGGGCACCTTCGTGGAGACCGTGAAGGGATGGCAGCAGGGGTGGTTCTATGTCACAGATCCTCGTGACTCCACATGGGCTGCTCCCACGGAGTTCAAGTCCGGGCCCCCAATGCGGCTGATATCCTGGCTCAACAAGGCCTTGGCTGGGCGTCGTTTGATGAGGTAATGATGCTGCAGAAACGCCGCAAGTGCATGGTAGATAAAAATACCAGCCTCGCCAACGTGATACAAGTGATGCTCTTCCGCCAGATACTCCCCTTTTAGGCGCACCAAGAGCCAATGTGGAAGTTCGACCTGGCCGGTCCCCGGACCCTGTAGAGGTTCCTTGGCATGAAGCACGCATACATGTGGAAGCTGCTCTTCAGGAACCAGGAGTCATGGACGGAGATAACCGAAGACCTCAGCTATGACAACACCCACGCTGCGCCCCTCGTAAGTTCTTTGGTAACATTACTTTGCTAGCCCAAGGAGCACACTAAACTCTCCATTTTTTGTTGCAGGGTTGGACCAATAAAGCGGAACGGATTCACTATCCGGCTCCGCTGCCCGAAGACAAAGCTATTCCTTCGTTGACGAGGATGCAAGTCCCGGCGCAGTACAAGGCGCCGGAAATGAAGGCCAAGGAGAAGGGCAAGGAGGCCAAGAGTGGCCTCCACCGTAAAGGTGCCTCAGACGTAGTGTTCGAAGACACCAAAACTCTCTGCCCCCCTGGCGAAGAGGAAGAGGAGGAGGAAGAGAGCGATCCCACACCCAAGGGGGGAAGAAGAAGAGGGCAGCTTCTGCCGATATAGATGCGGAAGTGTCCAAGAAAGGGAGGACCTCCCTTATGGATGACTCCGAGTCGGACGTCGAGGAGTGGCTCCCCAGGCTGAAGCCCCTAGCTGGATCGTAAGTACTCACAGGTATATGTATATGTCCGGCTCTTCTGGCTTATAATTGTAATGCATTTAAATTGTATGATGTAGTCTGGTTAATGTCCTTCCCCAGCGATCCTCCTCTTCCAGGAATTCGCTGGGTCCGAACATGATGGAGAGCGATTCGCCTCCACCAGCTTCCTCCCCCACTACTGCGGATAACACCGAGGTGTCGTCCCAAAGGACCCTTCCGGAACAGGGAGAGGTGCCGGAGGCTGAAAAGACATGGGGGAACCAACACCCATGGAGACAGGAGACGGGGGCCATGTCCAGTTTGGCGCCCAACCAAATGTCATTCTGGAAACCCACACGGTTCCAGAGTCAGAAGAGCAACCCTCTTCGCGAGAAGGAGGCGTGCCTACTATAGCGGCGACCTCTGTCAATGCGGAGGCGCCAGACACTTTGGTGAGAGCGCTTCAAAGCGCCACCATTGTGGAACAACATCGTACCCTTATGGGTATGGTGATTGAAAAGGTTCAGTCCGTGAAAAGTAGACTGAGCGAAGCCTACACCAGCCATTTAAGAGGCTTTGAGGTATGTGCTTTACAATATCTTTTAAAAGAATGCATGTGTATAAATAGTAGCCCCTGAGACTCTGTTCGGTGTTTGGAAAGAAAACCAAACAGAGGATCTAATAACTCATGTGATGTAGGGTAGGAAACCTAGGGGCCGATCTTTCACAAAGGGAGCAGATCCCACGAAGAACACGAGGAACACAACGGAAAACACGAGGGGAAACACAGGGGGGAACACAAGATAAATCACTAAACCAACAAGAAATAGTCACACATATGCTAGATCCTCGAGTACATAAGAGATCACATGATCCACGGTCAACTAAGGACGATACAAAGGTAACGGGTCTTCTCCGTGAGGAGGTCTTGATGGTCTTCTCTACAAGGAGGTCACGAATCCAAAGGGATCTTCTAACAAGAGGGGCCGCGGTCTCTCTCGTGGAGTAGATCCGATGTGGATGAGCAAAGATCTATCTCAAGTATGAGCTAAACCAACGCTAACCCTAAAACGTAGGTAGGAGAAGAGTATATATAGTCTAGGTGGGCGAAGGGGTACATGGGCTGCGGCCCAACACAGAAACAACACACAAGCATCGGACGTCCGGGAGTTACCGGTCATCCGGAGACTCGCGAGGGTCCAGACTTCTGGTGCTCGTCGGTTGTCCGTAGATTCGCCTCGGGTGGGCTTCGGTCGGACGTCCGGTTGGGGTCGGAAGTCCAGGGCATCGGTAGTCGAGAGGGCTTCAGAAATCCGTAGATTCGTCTCGGGTGTGGATGTGCCAGTCGTCCAGAGAGGGCCGGTCGTCCGGAGCCTGGAGGTCGTCGGACGTCCGGGGTACGCCGGTCCTCCGAAGCCTGGGAGCATCGAGCTTTCCTTCTTCTTGTCCATTGAGCTTGGCGTCCTTACTATCTTGTCTGTGGCTTTCCTCCAAGATCCTGATCACACATAGGGTTTCCGCTTGAGGTAGTAGACAGATCACATGCATAGAAAGTGGTAGTTCAGATAGGAGTGAGTTCACCTCGGTTTCGAGAGCTCTTGCACGTGCTCGTGTCATGGGTCCGCTAGGCAGTTGGTGAGACGATGGTAGGTCCATGGGGATGACCTTGGGATGCTCCCATCATCTTCCCTCCCTTGGGGAAGATCCGACCTCAGATCATATTCTTCATCACCATGGTAGGGCGAGAGGTCCTTGACATTGAAGATGTTTCTCACGTTGTACTTGTCGCACGGGAGGTCGATCTTGTAAGCGTTGTTGTTGTAGCGTACAAGCACCTTGAAGGGTCCATCTGCTCGAGGTAGAAGCTTGGACTTGCGTTCGTTGGGGAAGTGGTCTTTACGAAGGTGTAGCCACACAAGACCGCCAATGTCGAATACCATGGGTTGCTTGTTGATATTGAGCTTGGTCGCAAGTCATTGTACTTGGCGCTCGATGGTGTGCCTTGTATCTTCATGCACCTTCTTGAGATGGTTCACACATGCACTTGCGTCCAAATTGACGCCTCTTGTAGTGGTAGAGGAAGAATGTCCAATGGGGACAATGGTTTGAATCTGTAGACGACCTCGAAGGGGGACTTGCCGGTTGTTGAGTGTCTTGCTCAGTTGTAGGCGAACTCGGCGATAGGTAAACACTCCTCCCACTCCTTGATGTTTTTCTTGATGAGTACGCGAAGTAGAGCGGAGAGTGTGTGGTTGGTCACTTCCGTTTAGCCGTCGGTTTGGGGATGATACGCCGTGGATAAGAGTAGCTTGATTCCGAGCATGGCGCATAGGGTCTTCCAAAAGTAGCTTAGGAACTTGACGATGTGGTCCGAGACAATCGTCTTTAGCACTCCATGTAAACCGTGGATCGTGTGATCTCTTATGTACTCGAGGATCTAGCATATGTGTGACTATTTCTTGTTGGTTTCGTGATTTATCTCGTGTTCCCCCTTGTGTTTCCCCTCGTGTTTTCCGCCGTGTTCCTCGTGTTCTTTGTGGGATCCGCTCCCTTTGTGAAAGATCAGCCCCTAGGTTTCCTACCCTACATCACATGAGTTATTAGATCCTCTGTTTGGTTTTCTTTCCGAACACCGAACAGAGTCTCAGGGGCTACTATTTATACACATGCATTCTTTTAAAAGATAAATCACATACTTCAAAGCCTCTTAAAAGGCTAGTGTAGGCTTCGCTCAGTCCGCTTTTCACGGACTGAACCTTTTCAATCACCATACCATAAGGGTCGCACACATACCAGGCATTTCAATCATACACACAATATGCTCGATATGTGTAAATACAACATGGCATCACAACATAACTCTACGACTCAAGTATAATTCATTAGGCTCCAAGGAGCGAGATATACAAACATGGGTCTCATGACCCAACAATCATAGCATACAAATCAAAGCACATGCGGAAGCTTAACATGTCTGAGTATAGACATCTACAAATGAAAAAGGCTAAGAAGCCTGACTATCTACCAGATCCTGCCGAGGGCACAAGATCGTAGCTGAGGTATCAAGCTAAACGTCGAAGTCCACGCGGAACTACTAGCGAGACTGAAGTCTCTCTGCAAAACACAAATTAAGCAAACGTGAGTACAAATGTACCCAGCAAGACTTACATCAGAACTAACTACATATGCATCGGTATCAACAAAGGGGTAGTGGAGTTTAACTCCAGCAAGCCAGCTTTGACTCAGTGGCTAACCTGAACTACGACTACAAGCAACTCTTTTGAGGTGGCGCACACGAGTCCACTTATTCACCATATCAATACACCACTATGGATCCGCTCCCATCTCCCTACGAGAACGCCATCCATAGCACTCACGCTTATCTTGTGCATTTTAGAGTATCCACTTTCACTTGTCTATGAACTGTATAGGCAACCAAGTAGTCCTTTACCGCGGACGCGGCTATTCGAATAGATGATGTTAACCCTACAGGGGTGTACTTCTTCACACACGCTCTCACCACTTACCGCCGTTTACATGACATGTACTCGGCAACCTTCAAGCGGAAGCCCAACGAGGGTGTCAGCCATACCTAAACACTCTAGTCCAGGTTTCTCGCCTATCCAGGTTCCATCCGCAGGGAGTCCGGCCGAGGTTTCCACATACGACCCCGAACGATGTGTACAGGGTTCCGAGACACCAAACGGGCGCCCGGCATGCCCGGCCACGATGTATCTACCGCATCATAGCCCACCCCAAGGGTTAGCGCTACACAGGGCTGCCAACACATATCCTATAAACACCAGAAACTAGTTGCAACTCCTGGACAGAGGACTAGATTGGTTAAGAAGCCGAGAGGGTCCATTGGTTTCGGGCTCAATGCATGGTAGTAGCTGGTTCTTAAATCACACATATAGATCTCGGTGCTTAAGGACGGTTCCAATGAAACAACCCATCATGTACTCCTACATGGCCTCTCATCGATATCTTTACCAAATCGTGTTCAACACACTTAGCTCACACACAGTAGGACATGTTCACAACTTTCCAATTCATCCCTGATGAATCAGGCCTAACACGACTCTAAGCAATAGCAGGCATGACAAACAAACATGATGAGTAGGCACATCAGGGCTCAAACAACTCCTACTCATGCTAGTGGGTTTCATCTATTTACTGTGGCAATGACAGGTCATGCAGAGGAAAGGGGTTCAACTACCGCAACATGTAACAATTGAATCGTTGTTGACCTAATGCAGTAAAAGAGAGCAGGAGCGAGAGAGTGGGATTGTATCGGAATGAACAAGGGGTTTTTGCTTGCCTAGCACTTTTGAAGATATTATAGCTCTTCATCGTTGTCATCGAATTCACCGTCGAAACACGTCTACTGAGAGGGGACAATTACCGGCAAGGGAACATAAACAACATTCAATTAATGCAATGCACACGTGCTGAATTGACCTAATGCAATATCTAGCCAATTTAATTGAAGTAGAACTCAAACAAGATCAAATTCCAACTCCAAATGTTATTTCATAATTTGCCCTAATCATCATTTGTCCTATTCAGTGAGGTTAACTTGTTCAAACATGCATGATCATGGCATAAACAGATTCTTTGGATTTTTCTGATCATTTTTCATATATAATTTATTTCATTCTGAGCTACGGTTGATTTTCTATGAATTTTTGAAGTTTTAAACATTTTCTGGAATTTCCTGATTATTTTTAAAACCAGAAAATGGTTATGTGTGTCAGCATGATATCTGTGTGACGCCAGCAGGTCAACAGGGCTGGTCCGGGTCAAACCTGACCTGTGGGTCCCACAGGTCAGTGTCACGGTACTGGCTAGGGTCGTTGACTTGTGGGCCCAGTCAACGGCCACGTCAGCATGGTCAAAGCCGACGCGTGGGCCACTGTGGTTAGGTTAAATCTAAACAGGGGTTTACCCCATGGTTAATTAGGGTGTGGGGCCCGTCTGTTAGTGGCACAGGGCGAGATTAACGCAGTAATTAGCTCAAGCTAATGACGTTGCCACGTCAGCTGCCGGCGTTTAACCGCCGGCGACCAAATCCGCGGTGGAGGGAGTCGGGATTTCGCTGCAGGGCCTGATTTGGCGCGTGGGGTGCATCTACAGGGAGCTGGCGGAGGGGCGCATCCAGTGGTAGTGGCGGCTGGAGCTGGGGTGGCCTGCTGGGGCACCGGTGACGAGCTTTGTGGCGGTCGTGGTTCGGGCGTGCTCGGGAACGGCGATGTGGTGCGCCATAGATCGAGCAGGTGGGTCTTTTCGACTCCTGGGAGGGTGTGGAGTATGGTGCCTCACTCGGTTTTGAGCCCCGGTGGTTGTAGCGACGGCGGTGACATCGTCGGCAGCGTGGAGTTTGCGGGTACGGTGGGGTCGGAGCTAGAGCACGCGCGTGGGTGTGGAGATAAGGGGAGGAGCAAGAGAGGCCCACAGCGGTTCGTACGAAGGAGATGGCAAGCTCCGGGAGGGGCTAGTGACGATGGAATGTCACCGGTGATCTTGGGTGGCCGAGGTTGAAGACGGTGATGGCGACCGCGATGCAGGTTGTACGGAGATGCTTGGTTTGGCGGAGAGCTTCAACGCGAGGAAGCGGAGCCCAGGGACTTGTCCGTGAGGAGTCTGGTGGCCGGTGGCCATGGTAACGGCGAACGGCGACGACAAGCTCCGCTCGGTCACGGGAAAAAGGGAGAGAGCAGAGAGGGGAGTGAGGGCCAGGGAGAGGAGGGGAAGCCAGAGGGAGCGCTGGGCGTCTCCGTGGCACGTCTGGAGGGCCGGGGTCGTGCGGCTGAAGCAGGAGGTGGCAAGGCGTCGTCGGCGCGCTCGCCACGCACCTGCCTGTCCTCCTGGCAGGAGGAAGAAGACCACTCAGCCCCTGGTGGGCTGGGCCTCTTCTGCCAGGTATGGCCCAGGTGAGGTTTCTGTCTTTCATAATTTAGGTTCTGTTTTCTATTTTGTTTTTTGTGTTCTGATTTAGTTCAGGCACTAAACTATTTTTTTTGCTTCTGAAAATAATCATGTGGCTATGTATAATATATTCAGAGCCACCCACCAATTTTCAGAATTATTGGATTAGTAAAATAATTATTATGAATATAATCCAATTCAAATACTGTAGGATTTAACTCAAAGGCCCAAGATAAATACTTTTGAACCTCCAAAAATATTGGTTTGAATTTTATTCTTGCCAATATTTTTCAAAGCTAAAAAGGAACATTTCCTTGGAAACATTTGAAGCAATTTTTAATGTTGATCATTTTTAGAAATGATTTCTGAGGCTCTCCAATTCCCCAATTCAAATTTAAAAGAAACTTAGACATGATGCATGGATGCAAGAAAAATCAAGCAAGGGCTGATCTGGGGCTGTGACATGCTCGTCAGGGTTAACTTGCCCGTCCTCCCGATCATCCTGTTCAATGGTGTTTTCTTGGTCTTCGGCGTTCTCCGGAGTATCATTGTCTTTGGTGTCGGTATTGCTATTCTTACTGCAACGCGATTTAGAGTGGCTCCGCTGACGTCGGCGCTTCGGCGGTATCTCAAGAGGTTTGTCCTCGACTAGGTTTTTCTCATCATCGCCGTCGTCGTTTTTAGGTGTATCCACCATATATACGTCATACGAGGAGGTGGCCGTCCAACGTCCGGTGACCGGCGGTTTTTGGGCATGGTCCTCTCCGGCATCATCGCCCATACCGTCGATGTCTACGGAGGTGTAATCAAGCATGTCGGTTAGGTCCTCCATAGTGGCTATGAAGTGGGTGGTGGGTGGGAAGTAAAATTCCCTATTTCCAGTCCCTAGTCCGGGCTGGGCGTGATTCAGAAGCGGTTCCTCTGTGATGATGAGGGATCACACTAGGTCCAAAGCCTCGTTTAAGAGCGGTGTTTGGACATGGATGGAAGTTTCTGGGCTGAGCTCGCTTGACGCGGGCCTCCAGGGTTCAAAAGTAGTATCCGTAGAAGAGTCTGGCCTTGCAATGATTGCCAGAGATGCTATTATTTCGGTGTTGAGCTCTAAGGCCGCAGAGAGTCCGACATGCTCTAGACTCCCATCTTTGGACATGATGACGCGCTCCGGATCTAAGGCCGGAGCGGTGGTTGAGGCCGCGAACCCTTGGAAGATCAAGTCTCCTCGGATATCAGCGACATAGTTCAGGTTTCCAAAACTGATCTGGTGACCAGGGGCATAGCTGTCGATTTGCTCCAGGTGGCCAACAGAGTTGACCTGTAGTGCGAAGCCGCCAAATACAAAAATCTGGCCGGGGAGAAAAATTTCCTTCATGACAGCATTGTTGTAGATGATTGATGGAGCCATGGAGCCTTTCGATGACGGTACAGTGGAACTCTCAATGAAAGTACCAATGTCGGTGTCAAAACCGGCAGATCTCGGGTACGGGGTCCCGAACTTTGTGTCTAAGGATCGATGGTAGCAGGAGACAAGGGACACAGTGTTTACCCAGGTTCGGGCCCTCTTGATGGAGGTAATACCCTACATCCTTCTTGATTGACTTTAATGAGTATAAGGGTTACAAGAATTGATCTACCACGAGATCAAAATGGCTAAACCCTAGATGTCTAGCCTGTATGATTATGACTGTCTCTTCGGAGTAAATCCTCCGGTTTATATAGACACCGGAGGGGGCTAGGGTTGTGCAGAATTGGTTTATAGAGAAAGGAATATTCATATCCGCAGGCTAAGCTTGCCTTCCACTCTAAGGAGAGTCCCATCTGGACACGAGGGAAGGCCTTCTATCTTGTATCTTCATGGCCCATCTGTCTGGCCCACATCACATAGCCCGGACACCCGAGGACCCCAAAATCCAGGACTCCCTCACCGGGTTACACCATTGGCGGTTTAATACAAAGAAGATTTGAGGAAGCCCAAGAAGATGACGACTCAACGGGTGGGCCTAATGGCGGCCCATGACCCGGTGTATGAGCCACCAGACACTGACTTGCCTCGTAAGATAGAACAAGTTAGAAACCGAGCAGGTCACATTATGTGATCCAGCCGGGACTCTGTAAGCTTTACGGGTCTCGACCTATGTATATAAAGGCGAGACCCGACGGGGAGTTAGGTCAAGAAATAATCAATCGAGAACTAGGTCAAGCGTATTCGCCCCCTTGCAATCGAAACTCAAGCAATACAACTAGAACCATGATGTAGGCTTTTCCCTTGTTGTGAGGGGCCGAACCTGGGTAAATGCTTGTGTCCTTTGTCCCGTTCAACCCCTTCGAGCTATCCTACGTTGCGATGGCTCCACACCTCAGTCATTTCACTAGGGCATCTGCTTTGACAAAACCACGACAGTTGGCGTCCACTGTGGGGCAAGAGCACGGTGATTTTGAGTTCTTGAAGGGAAATTTCTCTTGGATTGAAGGATACACCCTGGGCCGGATGACCAAGAGTTGCTGCGGCAAGATCTACATCAGCGACGCCGGCTGGGTTCCCGAGGCCAACTCAATCGAGTATGGGTACCAGGTTCCCTTCGACGGAATTCACGTCTTCATCGGCAAAATCAGCGAGTCAGAGGCTGAGTCGGACACCTACACCAACACCATCAAGACGGCTCGGCGCACATGACCCGCCAGGGCTCAACCCGGCCGGAAGCGTACTTTTGTTGGCATTCTTCATGGTGTGGGATCTCGAGGAAGGATCTATGTCTGGTGGAGAGACAACCATGTATTTGGGTGATGAGTCCTTAACCGGAGAAACAGAGTCAAACTATCAGCTTCAGGATGGCGGGCTTGGGGGCTATTCCGATGGTGATAGTATTCCGGAGCCCTATGAGCCGCCTAGCAAGGCTGCTGTTTTATGGCTGGCACACAACCGGTGTTAAACTCCTCCACTGCTGCAGCAATGACATCCGGCTCAACTTCCGCTACGACAGCCCGGGCAATTGTCTCTTGGACGCCTTGGCGACTCTGTTAGCTGCACAGGTAACTCCAGCGAATCAAGTACAACACAATGCGGAGGTTGTGAAGCTAAGAGACAAGGTGGCCAAGACTCGAGAAAATATCGATGCAAAGAATGTTAGGATGGCCATGAAGCGATCCATGTTGGAGGCTGAGTCACAAGGATAAGGGTAGAAGCCTTCCGTCTAAATCTGGATCAGAATGCGTCAAATGATGTTCTTTGAAGGAGGCACCAGAGACGCCTTCCTTCGCAGTTTGAAGGGCGTAATCTCTTTATCACGCCTGGAGCAAGAACGAGTAACCCGCCCAGTGTGACCCGAGCTGCTAAGGCATGTGTAACTGGAGCAACGACTCAGCCTCGTATTCCATACCCACCCCATATGGATCTAGCCCCGCCTCAATGGGTATGGACATGTTCTGGACATTACTCTAACCTGGTGGAAAACATGATCATTGCAGCCACACGATTGGCTGTTATTCCATTTGAGGGTGAGTCTCCAGCTGCAATAGAGACCCAGAACACCGTGGAGCTCCTTCAGATGGCTATGGCACAGCAGGCGGCTTACTCATACAGTCGTGAGTGAATTCGTTCAACATCACACCCAAGTCGAAGCTATAGCCGGCGCGTTGAGGCGCCAGAAGTCTCCGGCAGCAAAAGGCGTCGTAACACGCCTCACCATGATGACCTGCCCCGTGGGCATAACTCGCCCCATGATGATAACCATGCGCAGGCCCTTGTGGATCAGGCTAGAGCCCATCGCGAGGAGGAATTGGTGGCTCAATTGGGGGCTCACCGGTAGTTTCAGTTAAACCCTTCGCTGTCTATGCAAGCTGGGATAACTTCCAGGATAGTTGGTGTACCATGTATGATACCAGCTCTGCGCAACAAGCATCCACCAAAGGATTTTAAGGGACCCCGTAAGGTGCCTAATTATACAGCTGACCTTCCACCTGAGGCTTGGATTGAGAGCTATGAGCTGGCCATCGAGATGTTAGATGTTAATGATGTTGTATGTGCCAAGTATTTCAGCATGATGTTGGACGGACCGGCCTGCACCTGGTTGAGAGGGATACCTGCCAATTCCATCGATTCATGGGCCGAGTTAAAGGCACGCTTCATTAAGAATTTTAAAGGAAAATGTTGTCAGCGTCCTGGGAATGGGGGTACCCACACCTGCCTGCCTGCGGCCCATGGCATGGCTCCACTCGCGGCCTGGTACGGCCCATCTTCATCAACCAAGGCTCAAGACCCTCGCGAGGAGGACGACACAGGACCTCCTCAGGGGCAGCCTCACTAGGTTGGCTCACGAGGAGTGGAGAGATCAAGCCAAGGGGCACCTCGTGAGGTTCCCGTGACGTGAGCCATGACGACCAAGGCCAGGCGGGCGCCAGCAGGCGCAAAGTGCCAGTTTCCTCTTCGGTGCTAAAGAGGCGGGCATAGGCGAGGAGTCCCGAGGCGTCAGGCAATGGTTTCCATATGGGTGTAACAAGACCAAGACCAGCAGGACAGCAAGATGGAGGTCACCACGGAGCCCACGACGACGTCACCGCCAGAACCTTTGGCAGGTGAAGACCACCTTTTGTCGGGATAACTTGTACTCTTTGTCCCCCTTCGAATTGGCCGTTGTGGGATCCCTTCCCACCTAATATCTGGGGAGAGGACCCGGGCCTCTCTAAATAGGGCTAGCCACCAGCATAGCCAGGGGGGCTCATCGAGAGAGAGAGAGAGAGGCTCATCTAGAGATAGATCACTCGGATCATCCCCAGCCACACAAGCTCATCGAGCTCGAGAACACTTCTCCTCGGGAGGTTGTTCTTCCCTCGTACTTGTTCATCCCCAGCCTACAAGGCAATCCACCACACCACACTGGAGTTGGGTATTACACCACAATGGTGGCCCGAACCAGTATAAATTCTTGTGTCCCTTGTTCCTTGGGTTCGGCGGGCTAGGCTTTGAGATCGTTGCGAGAGCGTGAGCTGGGGGAGAGATCTTCATGCGCACCCAGTGTTCAAACCTTAAGGGTTTGTCGGAACCCATAATCCGACATTTGGCATGCCAGGTAGGGGTGCGCCGAGGTTCTCTTCCCCAACGACCGATCTGCGGTTGCCCCGCATCTCCGATGTCTGACGATCCGAGGACCCAGGCCAACCGCTGGGCAGCCTGGCCAGCTCGAGTACCTCCATCCGTTCTAGAATACCTCAGCTCCGCACTCAAGGTTGCTCGAGCGCAGCCCAACACCCGCGGACGCGGGCAGCGTGGGTCGACGTCCACCACCCTCAAGCCACAGCGCGCGTGCCGCTGCAAGATCCGCAAGCTACACGGTAGCAACAGCACTACATACCCGACGGGAATAGGCGAACATGCTAGCCACGCTCGTCGTGCCACGGGAGCAGCTGTGGTGCCAACTGATGGAGAGCGGCCACAACACGCTCCTGGAACGCATCGCTGAGCTATTGGATGCTGCGGCCAGGGGTACACCGCCTTTCTGCTCCCTACTCACATCTCAAGTTGTGGCCAGGTCACACGACGGGATTCGTTGTGCCCGCACGTTCCCAGGTGCACCAGGAGGCCTCGCCAGCATTAGCACGACCGGCGGTGCCGGAAGTCCGGCCACGCCTTCACCTTCCCCGGGTGGCATAGGTGCGGGTGTTGCTCCTCACAGTCCCAATCGAACGCCACCCCACAACCACCGGGAAGGCGTGCCGGGCTCAGCGGCATGGGGTACAGGGAACCTCGGCAGAAGTTCTGTCGAGGCACCTCAAGAAGCCTATGTACCCCGCATGGTGGATCAGGAGTACATGCCAGAGGACGACCCCTACACATTCCATGAGCCGGGCTGGGAAGAAGATATGCTGGAGGCCGAGGCCTACTACGAGCCACCCAGGAGCCTCGCCGACACGGCTGACGATAACCACCCCAGGGTACCACTAATAACTTAGGAGCAGGCTTATGCTAACCATAGGTCGCACGTGGACCGAACTGCAGCGCCAGACGGCGACCCCAGCGCTGCAGCCCCACCCTAGTCAGGGGTGATGCAATGGGGGCTGCACGAAAGGGGTCCAGAGAAAGTCCCTCCCGCATGTCGCGCGGGGCAAGGCGCCACCGGGAGGTAGGTCCTCTGCCGGGAAGGCGCCGGTGAGCCCTCCCCCCGGCAGAGGGCCTGTGGTCGCCGAGGGCACCGCTAGCGTCCCCTTTGCCCCTTGGCCTCGTCCTGGTTTCCGGACGCCCCAACGGTGGTCGAGGGTGGCACAAGGCGGGGCCCTTGTCTGGCGATATGAAGCAAGGCTGACGCTTGTGAAGGTCTCCGTCCGTGATACACTCATGTGATAATGAGTGGGGTTGTACACGCCCCGAAGTCTCTGGAGAGCCGCCCTCGGGCCTCGGGGGCTCCCGCCCACGTCCTAGTGGAGGCACCATGCTCAACGCTAGCTCTTGACATTGTCCCCCAATGACTAAGCTCATGGCCAGCAAAGGCACTAGGCTCTGCGCTGGTGAGAAGACAAGAAGACTAGCTAGGTGCCGGACGCAGCCTTTTTCTTTCAACTCCCTGTCTCTGTAGCTCGATTTGCCGACTTTTGGATTTGAACTCGCAATCGTATTTTCGTTGAAAAAGCATGGGGGGCATCTTTTCTCGTTCATGTTGATTTCTTGAGTTTTCCGGCTCCGTGCCTTGTTTCGAGGCAGGCGCCTACTGCCCCCTCCTCACGAGCGCCTCCAAAGCAGGGGTTGGGCGGGGTATGTGGGCATACCCATCGCGATCTAACGCCCGTCTCTCAAGGTCTTCTCAGGCGGACCGGCGAGCTACGCAGAAGCCTAAAATCTTGCAAGTCCGCGGAGGTCTCCCCTCAGGAGAACCGCACATCGACAACTACGAGGCCAGTCTAGGGCCCACCTAGACTGAGGTAAGTTACTGTGGCAAGCACGGAGAGGAACTTGAAAACTCGCTAAAGCACGCCTTAAGTCTAGCTCAGGGAATAAGACAATAATCTAATTACATGAGGGGCTCCCCCTCCCCAAAATACACTCACATCGTCGGGGGCCATGCCCAAGCTTTTTGCGTTAAGGTTCAGAATAAGGAGCGCGGGCTCAGCCGGACATGTCACTCGCAACATCTGACGGATCTCTCCTGGACATGCTACCGGCGTCGTCACCGGCGCTGTCTTCACCATTGTCGACCACATTGCCTTCATCCACCGTGACCACCACAGTATCATCATCAGAAGCAAAAGCTCTAACTAGAGCATCCATGTTATCATCCACCCAGCGCGCCAGGTCGCCCCGAATAGCCCGGGGACTGGGGCGATGGCGGCATCGAAGTCGAAGTTGGGGTCGGCATTCTGAAGATGGCTGAAGTCGCGGGAAAATGCGCGCCCGAGGAGGCCGCGGCTCTTTTCGTCAACCAGCTCGCGAGCTCTCTCAGCCTGGTCCTCTAGGCACGTCACGAAGTCGGAAAAGAAGCAAAGGTGGCCGGAGTAGTCTTCTGCATGAGGATGAGGGGCGTATTTGTCGTAGATAGCGCCCAGCGCCCGGTTGGCCCTCACCCTAAGGTCATGGAGCATGGGGGCGTGTTCGTGCTGCAACGTCTGTGAGCGGATCACCTCCTCCCTGCTCTGTTGCGCAAGGGACTCGGCAGCAGTAACTCGCTGTTGAAGCGGAAGCAGTTCAGCACGAGCGGAGGCCAACTCAGCCTGCATAGATATCAAAGCAGGCGCGGTAGACTTCTCGCGCTGCTCCGCCTCAGTCAACCTCGACTTAAGGGTGGTGGTCCTGCCCTCGGCTTCAGCTGCCACGAACTTTAGCTTCAGGTCATACCTATTGGCAAGGCCAGCGTGAGCCTCCTCAGCCCTGTGGTCCACTTCCTCCTGGATCCTGGCCTCACGTGCGCTGACGGCATGTCCCTCTTGAGCAACATGGCGCTCCCTCGTCTCCAACCACTCAAGCTCTAGGCTGCGCTCTATGGACTCCAGCATTAGTGCTTCCTCGCGCTTCAAGACCTCCTCCTCGTCAGACGGCGCCCCCTTCATCGATGCCAAGGAATCTCTGTGCGCCTTCACCTGCTGCTCCAGGAGGGCATTCAGGGCCTGAAGCTCCTGCTTGCACTTCTCGGCAACCTTGTGGCGGCGGTATGCCTCCCTGGTCTCCTCCAAGTCTCGGGCACTGGCCTCACGCGAGGTTGTCAGGGATCCCTCGACGTTCGCGTTGGCGCGCTCACACTAGAGGCGCCCGAGGTTGATGGCCACCTTCAATTGACGCCATTCATCCACCAACCAAACACCCTCGGTTTCGAGGCGAGCGTCCACATCTGCAAGCTCTTCCTCGAGCCGGCTCAATGCACCAATAGCTTCCTGGAAGAGCTCGTGACGAACGGCATCCCGCCTGCGCGCGAGCTTGAATGCGCAGCCGGGTCCGTCCCTCACGCCAGGAGTTGTTGAAGAGGTTCAGGGTGGCTCGCCTGCCCCCAACAGGGGGCGGGAGGCCGGCGCCTTTCCAGGGCGGCGGATGCCCGGAGGGGCGGAGGCTCGTTATCTGAAGGAGAAGCCAGAGCCAAGGCCACCCAGCTGCGATCAATAACCAGAGGAGGAGCTATTGGCACACCTTCCGCACCCCAAGCAAGGCCGCGGAGAGCGGACAGCAAGAACGCAGGGTCGAGACGCCAAGCCGGCGTGCTTGCCTCTCCGGCCAACCTCACACCAAGTGTTGCAGGCAGGCTTGAGGCGCTCAAGGTCAGCAGAGGACTCGAGGCAGGAGGAGGTTGTCTCTCGGGAGACTCCGTCGCCTTGGCAGAAGGGACCCTAAGGAATCGCGGTTAGAAGGAGAAGTGGCACCCTAGAAATTACAAAGATAAGGTACTCACTCATCAATAGCGATGTACTTCCTCTACTTCAATGGCCGGAAGGTGTCACCACTGTAGCCTGGAGATCCCCTCCTTTTGCGGAGCGCCACAAAGTTTGGGCGGAGTTGGCCGAAGCCCCGGGCATGGTTACCAAGGCCGGGCATAGGTGGTGTAACCCATGAGGAGGCGACCTCAGGGGTGTCGGACCACGCTGAGATCTCGGTGCTCGCCTCGTGGAGGTTCACCAAGGCCTTGGGTGCTCCGGCCTCAGGAGTGTCAGACCGCGTCGCCCCCCGAGGACGTCTCCTCAGGATGGCTTCCAGGGTCCCGGGGGACGGCACCTCAGGAGCCCCGAGTGGTTCGATTCCTTAGCAGCAGCGTTGCCATCGCCCGACAGCAACCGCCGCCCAGCGCCCGCTCCTGGGGCGGGCCCCGCGCTCATGGCAGGAAGGGGGGCCACGAAGACAGGGATCTCTCAAGTCCCTTCAAGGCCAACTAGGCGTGGTCCCCATTTGTCAAAGAGGGGCATCTTCTTCACGAACTCCACCTTGTTCGAGTAGCAGTACAGAAGACAGCCCTCCTCTAGCAGATTGGCTGGCATGAGGTCGCCCGTCAGGAGCTCAAGCACCGTGCGCCGCACCTCAGGAGGAAGAGCCGGACCCTGAGGCCTCATGCGGTCCCCGTAGCCAGAGAAGGTCCACATTTGCCAAGAGTGGCGTTGGAGCGCAGCGATGCGACACCGGATGAACTCCTTCACCACCATGGGCGCCGTCACACCAAGGTCCTTCAACCTGGCGAACCAGAGCCAGACATGGGCAAGCTATCGATCGGTGAGCTTCGCGTGCCCCCAGCCGGAGCTTGGAGCAGCTGAAACACGAGGGAGCAGTAGCAGGGGGCTGCACACGCCAACGTCCCCGATACCCACCTCCTTCTGAAGCTTCCGACGACTGGTGAGAGCTCGAAGTCAATCCCCGAGCCGGTCGTCGCCGCGATGGCATGGAAGGATACTCACCCAGAGTGCTGCAGAGGGTCTGTCAGGTGCAACGAGAAGAAGTGGCGAAGCAGAGACACAGAAGGGGCAATGCCTACCATGGCTTCACAGACGAAGGTGAAGACGGCAAGGAGGATGATGGATTGGGGATCGAGATGTTGCGCATTAATCTGGAAGTGCGAGAGCACCGCATTGAAGAAATTGGAGAAGGGGGAATCAAGCCTACCTAGAGGGCGTGGAGATGGATGGGGACCTCGGTGGCCGTTATGTCCACCTCGGCGTGGGAAGAAGGCCAGGTGACTGTCGTCCCCCACTCATTGAAATCGGTGGCGAGCGCAGGGCGCACCATGCCCATCGCTGTCGCGGGATATCCGTGGCCACCTATGGCACCGGGCGGCCCCTTGCTGGTTCGGCTGGGGACGTCACGTTGCACAAAGAGCAGAACAGCGCGCGGCAGCACTAGAGAGAGCACACAAGAAATTTAACAAGGTTTGGGCCGCCGTGAGGCGTAAGACCCCACTCGTTCTTTTGTGGATTGATGGTGTAAATAAACATGGTGGTGTGTGGTACACTTGCCTGGCAAGATCCACCTAAGGGCTACAGTGACCACAAGCATATGGTGGCTTGGGTTTGTCAAGTTTCCAAACCTCTAACCCCCTCCTACGATTGTCATGGGCCTCTTTTTATAGATTAAGGGGTCACCATAGTGGCAAAACAGTCATTACCCACTGATATGATAGTAAACAGTGCTATCATACCTAACTCTATGGGATGGCTGGGTGCATTAAGTGCACCGCTCAGTGTCACATCACTAGCTGCCCGGCAAGGCCTGCCGGGCTTATCTTGCCAGCTTCCCTCCTGTTCTCTGGACATGCTGCTAGATGGGTGTTACCTATGGGTTTCTTCTATAGGAGATGGCTGCCATATGGCGAATGCTACCACTTAATCACCTTGCGGCTTGACACCGCACTGATTGACGATGTGGGTTGTTCTTGCATGGTTGGCGGGGTGGCTCAGGCCCCGTAAGGCCCGACACGTGCTGCCGGTGAGTCTTGGCTGCTTGCTTCTGGTGGTGGCCTGGCCCCTTGCCTAGCTCGCCTACTTGGTGAGGGAGGCCCTTCTCTTGCCGATATCCTATTCCTTTGGCTCGATCATGATCTCTGTGAGCTGCATGTTGATTCTTCATGTCTCTTGGTTCTTCAACCTCTGGCTTAACCTGGTGCTCCAATCTTAATCTTGTGCCTGTGCACAGTTGGGCAACATACCCGAGGTCTGTTACACCGACAAAAGCTCTCGGTCTTTCCCCGATCGCACTGCGGAGTGTCGGCGGGTAGGGCCTAATAAGTGCACAGGCAGGGCTAATGAAGGGGTTATCCCCTTTGAAGTTTTCCGTTGTTGCTTCATTAGTTTTGATCTTGGAGCGGTTTCCAATTTCCACGCGTGCGGTGCGCGGTGTCGTGGAAGAACTTGGAGCGTGGCCCACGGATTCTTCTCGCCCCATGATCATGGGGCCAAAACTAACACCCCACTAGTCCCGCGTCCCGCACGCACCTTGCCACGTACTCCGCATGCATTGGGTGTGGTAGGTAGTGGATGTGGAGGGCACGGGGAGGAGCATTGTAGCTGAAACCCGAGCATTGATGGTTGGGGCAGAGGGGCGGCCTTGGCCCTCAGAGCGTAGCTGAAACCCAAGGAGGAGGACGGTGCGGCACCCCGGTGGTGCCTCCGCCGGCGGCTCCACCCCCGATGGAAGGCCATGTCGGGGACGAACCTCGAGAGTTCATCATCAGGCTGTATAAACCCCTATGCAGCCGCCTTCGTCTTCCATCCTTCTTTGCGCGGGAGATGGAGCTCGAGCAGTCGCGCGCCCTGAAGCTGCACATGAGGGGCTGTGGGGATGGGAGCATGAGGGTTGACGTCAACTTCCCCGCCCCTCATGTCGTGTACCTCCGTCGTGGCTGGAAGACCTTTGCCCATGCCCATAGCTTTTCGAAGGGGAACATTCTCCATTTCAAATTAAGGGAGAGCGGCCTGCTCTCCGTCAAGATCTTTGGGCGCTCGGGAGGACGCTTAGGGTGCTGCGCGGAGAGCTCGACTAACAACGAAAGCTCCTCCTCAAGTGAAAGCAACAAGGAGGACAGTGACGGCGATGATGACGGCAGTAGGTAGAGGGGCGATGACTCTGACTCCTGCTGATCGTCGCCCGCACCATCTTCATTAGGCGGCAGCACCATCATCTGCATCTGCATCTCCACCCGGCAATGTGATTTGCCGGGGAGTTGGATGTAGAGGTGTGGATGGTGCTGCTGGGCTCCTCCAGCAGTCCTCTAGCTGGACCTTGACAGGATTCATCTCGGGCTGCAGCTTCATTAGCACTGTGGAGTCCTGCTGGCCCTGGTGACGGTGGTCAACGGGGTTGCCTTCTACCATTCTCTCCATCAAGGCGTTCCCTCGCGCTTCCGCTTCTCCCGGGTTACCTCTCCTGGAGCCCGATGAGAGCGGGCCGGGCCTTCGCCTTGGCGCTCCTTTTGCCCTGCTCGCCTTCGACAAGAAAGGGCATCACAGAGCACTTATCTTTTTTCAATCTTAAATCTGCCGGCAATCGCCAAGTTTTAATTCAAATAATGTAATCTCTCAAGTCCATCTTTGTATTCTGTAATGCTTGTACTTGTAACTGCATAGGAATGAAAAATATGAATCTTGTCGAGAACTCGTGCATGTGTATGTCCATGCATAGGCAAAGTGCCTCCTTAATAGAATAAATGAGTTTTCCCCGGCAGGATATCCTGCCGGCACCCGGCCGGAGAACTTCATCTATCGGGGAACAGACAGAGGGGCCAGCCACCCGCCAACCACTTCTTCCCAATGTCCACTGCGATCACCCTGACTGAAGCAACGTTCGATTCATGGATGGGAGCACCTAAGTTTCAAAGAGGGAGGCGACGTTTTCTTATGGAAAGTAGCGTTACAGAATACTAATGGCAAGAGGTGAACTTATCTGTTTGGCTTGCCGGGGATCGCCGTGCCGTGCAATATTCTCGTCCTTTGCCAAACCTAGGTTCACGGCAAGAACCTGCAACTCCATGTAGATGAGAATGAATGCAGGATGCAATCCTATCTATATCATATGCAAATGCTCATGAAGTGCTTATGCAATGATCTAGGTGTTCTTGTACATGCATGCAATCTTAGTTGGGGCCCCCTACGTCGTTTCTTTATTTTCTCTTTCACGGGGTCATCGCCCCAGCTTGTACAAGGGGTTACATGCAACTTCGGTAATGCCATGTACAATGGGTGGCTGCCGGGCAGGGCTGCCCTGCCCGGCAGCCTCTGCGTCTTATGGGTAAAACTTAGGGAGATGCTCAATGTTCCAAGAGTTTTGCAATGGCGTGCCATCTCCGGTCTGCAGACGGACTGCGCCTGGTCTGGAGACTCGTACTACCCGGTAAGGGCCTTCCCACTTTGGTGATAACTTGTGTGTACCCTTGGCGGACTGAACGCGCCTAAGGACAAGGTCACCTTCTTCAAGACACCGGGCACGAACCCTGCGGCTGTGATAGCGACAAAGGGCTTGCTGATAGCGTGCAACATGTGTAGCAGCCCGGAGACGGTTCTCCTCGAGTAGGAAAGTGTCGTTACACCAGTGCTGATCTTGCGCTACTTCATCGTAGGCAAGCACCCAAGGAGACCCGTAAATGAGTTCTATGGGGATAACTGCTTCTGCCCCGTAGACTAGGGAGAAGGGAGTCTGCCCGATAGCTCGATTAGGTGTCGTTCTGAGGGACCATAGAACCACCGGCAGCTCCTCGATCCACCGTCTGTCGTGCTTTTGTAGCATATCGAAAGTCCTTGTCTAGAGTCCACGAATCACTTCAGCATTCGCCCTCTTAGCTTGTCCATTGCTCTGGGGTGTGCCATAGAGGCAAATGAGATCTTGCATCCAAGGGTCTGAACATATTGCATGAAGGCGTGGTTCGTGAATTGGGTACCGTTGTCAGTGATGATCCTTGCCGGAACTCCGAAATGACACACAAATTCTTTCATGAACTTGATAGCTGACTGAGCAGTCACCTTCCTCACAGCAGTCACTTCTGACCACTTTGTAAACTTTTCGATGGCAACGAACAAGAATTCAAAGCCCCCGATTGCTCGGGGGAAGGGGCCGAGGATATCGAGCCCCTAGACCGAAAATGGCCATGACAAAGGGATTGTCTGAAGAGCTTGGGCAGGCAGGTGTGTTTTATTGGAATGGAACTGACATGCTTCACATGTCGTGACGAGATGAACTGCGTCTTGGAGGGCTGTGGGCTAATATAATCCTTGCTAGAATGCTTTCCCAACTAATGCCCTTGATCCAATGTGTGAGCCGCACATTCCTCTGTAAATCTCAGCCAGCAGTTCCTTGCCGTCCTCCCAGCACACACACTTCAATTTCACACCATTGGGCCTTCTTCTGTACAGAGTGTCATCGACAAACTAATACATACTAGCCCTCTGGGCTACTTTCTCAGCTTCATCTGGGTCACCGGGGAGTTCTCCGGTTTGGAGGAAGCGGACGATGTGCCTTTCCCAAGTTGGATCCTGAGGCTCGGCAACGAGGACTAGCGGCACCTCATCGGCTGCGGGAGCACAAGCCTTGTTCACGGGGTCCATAGGCCCGGCTGGAGTGGCTGGTCCGGCAAGCTGTGAGGAGTTATTTCTGGCAAGATCTCTGCCGGGAGCGGATGGCTCGATCGAGAGAGGCTTACCGTAGTCCAACTTTCTCCTTTTCCGGGCCATTGTGGATGGTGATACGGAGGGTTGAGAGAGGTAGAGAACAAAAGTTCCTGGTTCCATAGGAAGCTTCTATGTAGCACACTTTGACAGGTGATCACCTATGTTGTTTTCCGCACGAGGTACATGCTCTGTTTGCAACCTGTCAAAGCGCTCCTCTAACCTCCTTACTTCCTCAACGTATGCTTCCATCAATGGGCTTTGATAATCCTTATTGACTTGTCTCACCACCAACTATGAATCTCCTTGAATGATCAGCTTCTTGATTCCCAATTCTGCTGCAATCCTGAGCCCGACAAGGAGCCCTTCATACTCAGCACTATTTTTGGCGGCTTCTTCCTGAGCAAAGTGCATTTGGATGACGTACTTCAGGTGCTCCCCGGAGGGGGCAACAAGTAGAACGCCTTCTCCTGCACCTTGTAGGGGAAGAGCACCATCAAAATACATAATCCATTCTTGGGGTGATTCCTTGCCGGGGAGAGCTTTTTCCGTTGATTCCTCATCAGGGGTTGGCGTCCATTCTCCAATAAACTCTGCCAGCGCCCTGCTTCGAATGTTTGAAGTGCTCTCAAACTTCAAAACAAATCTGGATAACTCCAAAGCCCACTCCACTATTCTACCAGTAGCCTCAGAGTTTCGGAGTATCCTTTGCAACGGAAAACGAGTAACAACCGTGATCTTCATGGGCTTGGAAGTAGTGGTGTAGTTTCCTTGAGGCTATGACAATTCCAAAGATCAACTTCTGCACACCAGAGTACCTCGATCTAGCCCCTTGCAACAAGGAGCTGACGAAGTACACTGGGCACTGCACCACTTTCTTCCTTCCCGCGTCCTTGGGGGTGCACTCGTTGCCGTGCTTACTGATGTTCTAATCCTCTTCGGACTCTACCGCAGTCTGGCCGCTCTCTGCTTCATCCACTTCTTGCTGTGCTACCAAGGCTGCACTGACCACTTGGTTGGTTGCTGCCAAGTAAAGAAGTAACGACTCTTGAGGTTTGGGTGCAACCAAGGTAGGCACAGATGAAAGGTAAGTCTTCAACTCTTGCAAGGCTTTATCTGCTTCGAGGGTCCACTTCATAGGCCCTGCCTTCTTCAAAATTTTGAAGAATGGCAGGGCACGCTCGGCAGACTTGGAAATTAATCTGCTTAGCATGGCAACGCATCCCGTCAAGCGCCTCACATCCTTAACTGTCCTTGGTGCTTGGATCTGATCAATGGCCTTGATCATGTCGGGGTTGGCTTCAATCCCCCGATGGGACACGAAGAATCCAAGTAGCTTGCCGGTGGGAACACCAAACACACACTTCTCAGGGTTATGCTTCAAGTTGATCTTGCGCAAATTAGCAAATGTCTCCACCAAATCCTGGATAAGGGTGGTCTTATCCTTGGTTTTGACCACAAAGTCATCCATATAGGCTTCTATGTTTCTGTGCAGTTGTGGCTCAAAGCCAATCTGGACTGCTCTTACAAAAGTAGATCCGGCACTCTTCAATCCAAAGGGCATGCGGACAAAGTAGTATGTACCACATGGAGTGATGAATGATATTTTCTCCTCATCTTCTTTGGACATGAAGATCTGGTGATATCCGAAGTATGCATCCAAAAACGAGAGCAGATCACACCCCTAAGTGGAATCCACAATCTGATCGATGCGCGACAAGGGGAATGGGTCCTTCGAGCAAGCCTTATTGGGATCTGTGAAATTAATGCAAAGCCTCCATTTCCTATTCGCCTTCCGAACTACCACTGGGTTTGCTAACCACGTAGGGTGTAGTACTCCTCTAACCAATCCAGCTGCCTCTAACTTCTTGATTTCCTCGATAATGAACTGCTGCCCCTCCAAGGCTTGCTTCCTAACTTTCTGCTTGACGGGTCGGGCATGTGGGCAGACAGCAAGGTGGTGCTCGATTACCTCACTGGGAACATCGGGGATATTAGATGGTTGCTAGGCAAACACATCTATATTCACCCTTAGGAAGGCAACGAGCATGCTTTCCTATTTGTCGTCAAGGGTGTTGTTGAAGGTGAAAGTACCATCAACACCAGCCAGCCTTGCCGGGACCTTTTTTCACTTGGGGTGCTGCAACCTTGGATCTCTTGCTGTTGGAACACTCCGGCACGTCGTCAACGGGTACCGTGCCCTCGGAGGGCGCACACTTCCCGGACTCCTCGTCGGAGGTCCTACAGTCCCTCTTCTATCATTTGCTTTCCTCGGCGGGGACCATTGTCGCTGCGGCCTCTGCTGCGATGGCATCCCCATACATCCTATCCACACAGATGATTGCATCCTTCTCATCTGATGGGATGTTGATGACTCCCAATGGCCCAGGCATCTCCAAGGTGTTATAAGTATAATGGGATGCTTCCATGAACTTGGCCAAGGTCGGTCGTCCCAGAATCCCATTATATAGCAGGGGGAGCTCAACCATATCAAACGCAACCTTCTCAATCCTATAGTTCAACTCTCCTCCAAACGTCACTGGCAACATAATCTTTCCCTTAGGACGGCTCCTGCCGAGATTGACTCCTTGAAACATGTCGGTAACCTCCAACTCTTCTTCTCCTATCTAAAGCTTGTTACTAACTGCAGGGGAAATAAGATTGAACCCGGCCCCGCCACCCACTAACATCTTTGTGACCTTGAGGTTGCGAATTGTTGGGGAGACCAACAATGGCAACCACCCTACTATGGTGGTGCGGCAAGGGTGGTCCTCCTCATCAAAGATGATGGGCGTGCGGGACCATTTGAGCAGCTTCCGGGCCTCTGGTGCTGGCTCCACAACATTGACCTCTCTTGCCCATCATTTGAGCTGGTGATGGGAGGAGTGCAAGGACACAACCCCATCAATGCATAGGGCGTCAGTGGCCTGCTGAAATTCCTGCTCACTAGTTTCCTCTTCCTTCCCTCCATCACTCAAATAATCACAAGCTTCCTTCTCTTGGTCCCTGGCGAGTTTTCCTTGGTTCCGAAAGGGATTGCCGGGACGGTTTACTTCATCGCCCCGGCCCTTTCCGCCGGTAGCGTTCTGACCTTTCTCCTTATCACACTTATCATACTCTGCTCTTTGTCTCTTGACAAGCTGCTCAACTTGATAACATTCATGGAGGTCGTGGCCCCTGGTCCGGTGGATCTTGTAGTACGGCCCTTCACCTTTCCCAGCTTTCTCCGCGGCAGCGACTTCCTGGCAGGCAGTGCATGCGGCAACTTCCTTGCCGGGGGCCTCAACCTTGGCCTTCTTACCGGTACTAGGCATGCCAGAACCTTCCACAGTCATCACTGTCTTATCTCTTGGCTTCTTGTTGCGCTTCTTGCCCTTTCGTTGACTGGTTGATTCATCGTCTTCCTCTGAATCAACATTCATGCAATCCTCCTCTCTGGGCAACTTCCTTCCTTCCTCCATCCGTGCACACTTATCCACTAGTATGTACAGCTCCTGCACAGTCTTGGGCAATCGCACATTCATCTTAGAACGAATGCGACGGTTGCGCACATTGGACTGGAAGGTTGCTATAACAGCTGCAGGATGGATATTTGGAATATTCCTTTGGACTTTACGGAATCTTTGTAAATACTTACAGAGAGTTTCTCCTTCCTTCTGCTGGAGAAGCTGTAGGTTGCTGGGCCTGCCAAGCTCCTGGTGGCCATCGATGAAGGCACCGATGAACTCGGGGCACAGGTCTGCCCAGGATGAAATGGAGTTCTCAGACAGGTGCATGAGCCAAGATCTCATGTTGGACTTGAGAGCCAATAGGAAGTAGTTGCCGAACACCCTCTTGTCTCTTCCCCCGGCAGCCTGAACAGTGATGGTGTAGATGCTCAGGAACTCTGCCAGGTTCAGTCTCCCGTCGTACTTCTCGGGTATCTTCGGCTTGAACGTGCGAACGGACGGCCAGCGGACTTGCCGCAGCTCGCGTGTAAAGGCAGGGCAGCCAACCTCGAAAGGTAGGCACCCGCCAACATCGAGCGCAAGCTTGTCGATGTTGAGACCATCGCACCCATCGGTTTGGTGGGGGTTGTCGAGAGGTCTACCCATGACGACGCGCGTGTCTCCCCGCCGCCTATCCTTCGGGGTTCACCGTTGGCCCGGACGTGCTCGATTGTCGGAAGAGGCCATCGAGACATCGTCGGGATCTTGTTCTTGCTGCACCCGTGCCTGCTGCCATGGTGGGTACTGCACGGTAGGGACAGACCCCTCCGTTCGGCTAGCAGTACAAGCAGTCGTCGTCACTTGGGGAGGCCATGGTGGGCCGGTGCGCCGCGAGCCCCAAGCCTCAGCGAAACCGAGCAGACTCTAGAGGTTGGCACGCCATTCATCCATTTGCTCGGCTGCTGGCGGGAACCTTAGTAGCAGCTGGGCCCGCGCCATAGCCTCCGTGGCTGTGCTTGGCATGGAAGTTGATGACCTCGACCGCACCGTCGCCTGGCTCCTGATGGTGCCCACGGCGGTGGCAGTGGTGGTGCGCCCGCGCTGCGGTGGGGTGGCCACCAGGGCAGCGGGGTCACGCGGTGATGGTGCTCGAGGGTCCGCGGCTCCGTCAGTGGGAGGAGGGCATGTAAGCGGAGTCAGCCTCCCATCCACACCTTGCGGAGCTTGACCGTCGACACACTGCTGAAGTTGTGCTCTTTCGACGCCTTCACCCCCTTTGTCGGCTGATGGTGCCACCTACTCCGGCCATGCCCCCAGCAGTGCTCACATCCTCACTTGTCCCCGTACCCCCCGCGGCATTTGGGGCCGCAGGCATCGGAGCCTTTGAGGTAGATGGCTGGGCCGAAAAGGCCGAACTTCTTCTTCCTAGGCGCCATGGTCAATGGAGTCGTCGAAGACAAAGATGGCGATGAAGATGACACGCTGCACACGCTTTCAGGTTCGCACAAGCGAGCCCCTACCTGGCGCGCCAAAGATGTCATGGGATATCCGCGGCCACCTATGGGACCAGGCGGCCCCTTGCTGGTTCGGCGGGGGACGTCACGTTGCACAAAGAGTAGAACAGCGCGCGACAGCACGACAAAGAGCACACAAGCAATTTACCCAGGTTTGGGCTGCCACGAGGCGTAAGACCCTACTCCTTCTTTGGTGGATTGATGATGGAAATGAATGTGGTGGTGTGTGGTACACTTGCCCGACAATATTCGCCTAAGGGCTACGGTGACCACAAGCGTATGGTGGCTTGGGTTTGTCAAGTTTCCAACCCTCTAACCCCCTCCTACGATTGCCATGCGCCTCCTTTTATAGATTAATGGGTCACCACAGTGGCAAAACAGTCATTACCCATTGATATGATAGAAAACAGTGCTACCATACCTAACTCTATAGGCTGGCAGGGTGCATTAAATGCACCGCTCAGTGTCACATCACTAGCTGCCCGACAAGACCTGTCGGGCTTATCTTGCCAGCTTCCCTCCTGTTCTCTTGACACGTCGTTGGAAGGGTGTCACATGTGTGTTTCTTCTATAGGAGATGGCTTCCATGTGGAGAATGCTGCCACTTAATCACCTTGCAGCTTGACACCGCACTGATTGATGACGTGGGTCGTTCTTGCATGGTTGGTGCGGTGGTTCAGGCCTCGCAAGCCTTGGCAGGTGCTGCCGGGGAGTCTTGGCTGCTTGCTTCTGGTGGTGGCCTGGCCCCTTGTCGGGCTCGCCTGCCCGGTGGGGGAGGCCCTTCTCTTGCCGATATCCTGTTCCTTTGGCTCGATCTCAGTCTCTCTAAGCTGCATGTTGATTCTTCAAGTCTCTTGGTTCTTCAACCTCTGGCTTAAGCTGGAGCACCAATCTTGATCTTGAGCCTGTGCACAGTTGGGCAACATACCAGAGGTCTGTTGCACCAACATAGCTCCTCAAGTTGGGGGTTATAAATTCACTAAAGTGCTCAAGGATGGAGGCAGCAACATCAATATCTTGTATTATGATACTTTTCGCGGGATGAACTTGACTGATAAGGAGTTTAAGTTGTCCTCTACGGACTTCCATTGTGTGTGGTCCCTGGTAAGTCGGCATATCCAGTTGGTAAAATTTCCTTGGAAGTGGCTTTTTGTGATGATTATAACTATAGGGCAGAGACATTATGGTTTGAGGTGGTTAAGATACAGAGCCCTTATCATAACATGTTTGGGCGGCTGGCTTACGCCAAATTTATGGCCCGGCCCTATTATGTTTACATGCAACTTAAGATGCCAGGACATAAGGGCACTGTTACAGTCCATGGTAATCGAAAACTTTCTATGGAATGTGAAGAAGGAGATGCTGCATATTCTGAGATGGCTTGTGCTACAGAGGAGCCCAAGTTTTATAAAGATAATGTTAACCCGGCGGATATGACCCCTTTGAAGAAACAAACCACTGAGCAAGACCCATTGTTGAAGTTGAAGTCGGCGGATGACACTAAGCAGGTCGACTTTGTCCGTGGCGAATCATCTCAGCAGTTCATCATCAGTGCTAACATGGATCCAAAATAGGAAGGGCCCTCATCGAGTTCATCCATGAGAATCGGGACATCTTTGCATTGAAACCTTCAGACATGCCAGGTGTACCAAGAGATCTCGTTCCGCACACTCTCAATATTGATCCTAAGTTTAAGCCGGTGAAGCGGCTCCTTCACCATTTTAATGAAGATCGACGTAAGGCCTTTGGAGAAGAGGTGGCCCGGCACTTGGCGATCGGGTTCATCATTGAAGTTTTTCACCCTGAGTGGTTGGCTACTTAATAAAAATGGCACTTGGCGCGTGTGTGCGGATTACATACACCTTAACAAGGCTTGCCCAACTGACCCTTTTGCTCTTCCCCGCATTGATCAGATCATAGATGCCACGACGGGTTGCGAGCGTTTGTGCTTCCTGGATGCTTATTCTGGTTACCATCAGATCAAGATGGCAGTTAAAGACCAAGAGAAGACAACTTTCATCACACCTTTTGTAGCTTTCTGTTGTGTGTCTATGCCTTTCGGGCTCAAGAGTGCCCAGGTGACTTATCAATGTTGTGTTCAGAACTGTTTCCATAAGCAGATTGGACACAATGTTCATGCTTATGTGGATGATATTTTTGTCAAGTCTAGAAACAAGGAGACTTTGTAGGATGATTTAAAAGAGACCTTTGATAATCTCTGGGTCTACAATAGGATGCTTAACCCAGCCGAGTGTGTCTTTGGTGTGCCTGCAGGCAGACTCTTGGGTTTCCTGGTCTCCGAGAGAGGTATTGAAGCTAACCCGGAGAAAACCAAGGCTATCACTTTGTTTGCTAAACCGGTGTGTGTCAATGATGTCCAGCGCTTGGCGGGTCGTATTGCAGCTTTAAGCTGGTTCATAAGCCACCTTGGAGAGAAGGCCATTCCTCTGTACCAGATGATGAAGAAAACAGATCGCTTTATGTGAAGTGATGCTTCTAATGAGGTGTTTGAGGTGCTCAAAAAATTAGCTGAGTCGCCCGTCCTTGCAGCCCCTATTAAGAAAGAGCCTTTGTTGTTATATGTGGCTGCAAATACTAAGGTTGTCAGTGTGGCAATTGTTGTGGAGCGCAAAGAAGGGAGGAGTACCCAGTCCAGTGGCCAGCTTATCATGTCGAGAAGTCTTAATTGAGTCTAAACAACGATACCCACATTGGCAGAAGCTGGTATATGGGGTGTTCATGGCTAGTTGTAAGCTAAAGCACTATTTCTTTGGGAGATATTATTCAGAACAGAGAGGCTACAGGCCGGGTTGCCAAGTGGGCAATAGAGCTTGGTCCTCTTGGCTTGAAATACATGCCAAGAACAACAATCAAGTTTCAGGCTCTTGTGGATTTCATCAATGATTGGACAGAGTTGCAGACACCTGAGGAGAAGCCTGATAACACATATTGGACTATTCATTTTGATGGTTCCAGGCAGTTGGAAGGCTCGGGGGCTGGAGTTATTTTGACTTCCCCACGTGGTGACAATTTTTGTTATGTTTTAAGGTTGATGTATCGTTGTACTAACAATGCAGCTGAATATGAGGATATGCTCCATGGTCTTCAAATGACCAAAGAGATAAACTTAAGCTGGGACAGGTGCTTTGGCGACTCGGATTTAGTGGCTCGGCAAGTTTCAGGCACTTGGGATTCCAAAGTCCCGCTCATGGCAACTTATCGTCGGGCGGTTGACAATATTGCTGGTCACTTCAAAGGTTACTAGGCGAAGCATCTTGATCGAAGGAAGATTGAGGCAGCTGATGCTTTGAGCCGGCTTGGGTCTCAACGTAAGCCGGTGCCCCCTAACGTTTTTTATGTTTTGAATAGTTCTTCAGTCAAGTTGCCATCAGAAGCGGATCTTTCTATTCTTCACCCGGAGGCACAGTTGGTGGAGGCTCTCCATTCTATTCCCGATTGGACAGTTCCCTACTTGCCTTATATGACCTGGGGCGAGTTGCCTAAGGATGAAACTTTGGCCAGGCAAATAACCCCATGGTCCAAGTCTATGACTATTGTTGATGGCGATTTACATCGATGTTGTGTCACAGGGGTATTCCAGCATTGTGTTTCTCCTGAAGAGAGCCGTGGGATCTTAAGGGAGATCCACGAAGGTGATTGTGGTCATCACATCAGCTCTAAATCCTTAGTGGCTAAAGCTTTCCGTCATGGATTTTATTAGTTGATGACTCATGTTGATGTAGAGGATCTCGTCAGTAAATGTGATGGGTGTCAGAAATTTTCTCGACGCGCTCATGTGCCGACTCAAGAGTATAGGAGGATTCCAATTACTTGGCCATTTGCAGTCTGTGGGCTTGATATGTTGGACCCTTCAAAAGGTCTAAGGATAAGAAAACCCACCTCTTGCTGGCGGTTGACAAATTTACCAAGTGGGTTGAAGTAGAGCCGGTCAGGAAGTGTGACGTGGCAATGGCAGTTCAGTTTGTTAAAAAGTTGATCGTCCATTTTGGTTACCCTCATAGTATCATTACTGATAATGGAACTAATCTTTCTAAAGGTGCTATGAGAGAGTTTTGTCAACAAGAGCATCTTTGTCTCGACGTCTCTTCTGTGTCTCATCCATAGTCCAATGGTCAAGATGAGAGACAAAATCAAGAAATTTTGAGAGGCATCAAGCCCCGACTTATGGTTCTTTTGTAGAGAACGCCGAGTTGTTGGGTTGAGGAGTTACCTTCAGTACTTCGGAGTATCAATACCACTCCCAATAGGTCAACAGGCTATACACCTTTCTTCATGGTCTACGGGGCTGAGGTGGTTCTTCCAAGCGATATATGTCATGACTCGCCCCGTGTGGTGGCTTATGTTGAAGCTGATAATGAAATAGCATGTGAAAATGCACTCGATGCTTTGGATGAGGAGCGAGACCTAGCGGCGGCTCGTTCAACAATATATCAACAAGATCTGTGTCGCTATCATAGCCGCAGAGTTAAGACCCGGTCGTTTCAAGACGGTGACTTGGTGCTCCGGCTTATCCAAGATCAAACAGATATGCACAAGTTATCCCACCTTGGGAAGGGCCCTTTGTGGTCAGCAAAAACCTGAACAACGGGTCGTATTACCTCATTGATATACGTGAGCATATGGCTCCTCGCACGTCAGAGGAGGAGACCCGCCGTCCGTGGAACATTGCACATCTTCGGCCATACTATACTTGAGCCACCAGCTCTTGCATTTGTACATACTTTCATCAAATGTACATATTTTTTATAATTAATATAATAAAGATGGCATCCCGAATTACGAGGCATCTGTCGTTTCATTTCTGAGTATCTGAGTCTTTATGGATTGATCACAATACGACTGTTGCTGCCTCTTGAAAGCAATCATGTGGTCTAAGTACCAATACGGCTGTTGCTGCCTCTTGAAAGCAATCTTGTGGTCTAAGTATGAAAATGGTTGTTGCTGCCTCTTGAAAGCAATCATGTGGCCTAAGTGCCAATAGGCTGTTGCTGCCTCTTGAAAGCAATCATGTGGCCTAAGTGCTAATAGGCTGTTGCTGCCTCTTGAAAGCAATCATGTGGCTTAAGTGCCAATGGGCTATTGTTGCCTCTTGAAAGCAATCATCACTAACATCACTAACAAAGTTACACCCACAACCCCTACTGATACATAAGCAATTACTAGAGCTCGCGCACGCCAATTAAATTACCAGGTACTTTCGTTTCTTGGTAATGATTCTAATGTTCATGAGAATCTGATGCTGCCTAAATTGGATACATTTGCCTTGCTTACAAATGAAGGGCCTAGCTTGGACAAGAAGGATGATCGTTGGAGCAAGATCAAGCATGGAGATGATGGCATGCGCAAGGGGAACAAGAACGGAGTTACAAGTGAAGATTTCAGGACTTTGAAGCCACCATAATGAGTGTATGAAACCTTGGATGAAATATTGCTACCTCTTGAGCACTGCGTTGGTTTTCCCTTGAAGAGGAAAGGGTCATGCAACAAAGTAGCGTAAGTATTTCCCTCAGTTTTTGAGAACCAAGGTATCAATCCAGTAGGAGACTACACGCAAGTCGCCTCGCACCTACACAAAGAAATAAGAACCTTGCAACCAACGCGATAAAGGGGTTGTCAATCCCTTCACAGCCACTTGCAAAAGTGAGATCTATAAGATAAATATTTTTGGTATTTTTATGATATAGAATGAAAGTAAAGATTGCAAATTAAAATAGATTGGAAACTTATATGATGGAAAATAGACCCGGGGGCCATAGGTTTCACTAGTGGCTTCTCTCAAGATAGCATAAGTATTACGGTGGGTAAACAAATTAATGTCGAGCAATTGATAGAAAAGTGCATAATTATGAGAATATATAGGAATGATATGTATATAGGAATCACGTCCACGACAAGTAGACCGAAATGATTCTGCATCTATTACTATTACTCCACACATCGACCGCTATCCAGCATGCATCTAGAGTATTAAGTTCATAAGAACAGAGTAACGCATTAGGCAAGATAACATGATGTAGAGGGACAAACTCAAGCAATATGATATAAACCCCATCTTTTTATCCTCGATGGAAACAATACAATACGTGCCTTGCTGCCCCTGCTGTCGCTAGGAAAGGACACCGCAAGATTGAACCCAAAGCTAAACACTTCTCCCCTTGCAAGAAAGATCACCCTAGTAGGCCAAACCAAACTGATAATTCGAAGAGATTTGCAAAGGTAACAAATCATACATAAAAGAATTCAGAGAAGAACCAAATATTATTCATAGATAATCTTGATCGTAAACCCACAAATCATCGGATCCCGACAAACACACCGCGAAAGGAATTACATCGAATAGATCTCCAAGAAGATCGAGGAGAACTTTGTATTGAGATCCAAAGAGAGAGAAGAAGTCATCTAGCTAATAATTATCGACCCGAAGGTCTGTGGTAAACTACTCACACATCATCGGAGAGGCTATGGTGTTGATGTAGAAGCCCTCCGTGATCGATTCCCCCTCTGGCGGAGCTCCGGAAAAGGCCCCAAGATGGGATCTCTTGGGTACAGAAGGTTGCGGCAGTGGAAATAGGGTTTCGTGGTGCTTTCGGATGTTTTCGGGGTATATGAGTATATATAGGAGAAAGAAGTCGGTTAGGGGAGCCATGAGGGGCCCACGAGAGTAGGGGCGCGCCTCCCTGCCTCGTGGCCTCCTCGATGCTTCCTTGACATCCACTCCAAGTCTCCTAGATTGCGTTTGTTCCAAAAATCACTCTACCGAAGGTTTCATTCCGTTTAGATTCCGTTTGATATTCCTTTTCTGTGAACACTGAAATAGGCAAAAAAAACAGCAATTTGCACTCGGCCTTTGGTTAGTAGGTTAGTCCCAAAAATAATATAAAAGTGTATAATAAAGCCCATTAAACATCCAAAACAGATAATATAATAGCATGGAACAATCAAAAATTATAGATACGTTGGAGACGTATCCAGCATCCCCAAGCTTAATTCCTGCTCTTCCTCGAGTAGGTAAATGATAAAAACAGAATTTTTGATGTGGAATGCTACTTAGCATAATTTTTTCTATGTAATTTTCTTTATTGTGGCATGAATGTTCAGATCTGAAAGATTCAAGACAAAAGTTTAATATTGACATAACAATAATAATACTTGAAGCATACTAACTAAGCAATTATGTCTTCTCAAACTAACATGGCCAAAAAAAGTTCATCCCTACAAAATCATATAGTTTGGTCATGCTCCATTTCCGTCACGCAAGAATGCTCTCATCATGCACAACCCTGATGACAAGCCAAGCAATTGTTTCATACTTTAGTAATCTCAAACTTTTTTCAACTTTCACGCAATACATGAGCGTGAGCCATGGATATAGCACTATGGGTGGAATAGAGTATAATGATGGCGGTTATGTGGAGAAGACAAAAAAGGAGAAAGTGTCACATTGACGCGGCTAATCAACAGGCTAGGGAGATGCCCATCAATTGATGTCAATGCAAGGTGTAGGGATTGCCATGCAACGGATGCACTAGAGCTATAAATGTATGAAAGCTCAACAAAAGAAACTAAGTTGGTTCGCATCCAACTTGCTTGCTCACGAAGACCAAGGGCATTTGAGGAAGCCCAACAATGGAATATACAAGCCAAGTTCTATAATGAAAAATTCCCACTAGTATATGGAAGTGACAAAACAAGAGACTCTCTATCATAAAGATCATGGTGCTACTTTGAAGCACAAGTGTGGAAAAAGGATAGTAGCATTGTCCCTTTTTATTTCTTTTCTCCTTTTTGGGACTTTCCTTTTTTGGCCTTTCTCCCTTGTTTTTTTATTTGGGACAATGCTCTATTAATGATGATCATCACACTTCTATTTATTTACAACTCAATGATTACAACTCGATACTAGAACAAAATATGACTCTATATGAATGCCTTTGGCGGTGTACCGGGATGGGCAATGAATCAAGAGTGACATGTATGATAAATTATGCATGGTGGCTTTGCCACAAATACGATGTCAACTACATGATCATGCAAGGCAATATGACAATGATGAAGCGTGTCATAATAAATGAAACGGTGGAAAGTTGCATGGCAATATATCACGGAATGGCTATGGACATGCCATAATAGGTAGGTATAGTGGCTATTTTGAGGAAGATATATGGAGGTTTATGTGTGATAGAGCGTATCATATCACGGGGTTTGGATGCACCGGCGAAGTTTGCACCAACTCTCAAGGAGAGAAAGGGCAATGCACAGTACTGAAGAGGCTAGCAATGATGGAAAGGTGAGAGTGCATATAATACATGGACTCAACATTAGTCATAAAGAACTCACATACTTATTGCAGAAATCTATAAGGCATCAAAAACCAAACATTAAACGCATGCTCCTAGGGGGATAGATTGGTACGAAAAGACCATCGCTCATCCCCGACCGCCACTCACAGTGATGACAATCAAAGAACACCTCATGTTTCAAATTTGTTACACAACGGTTACCATACGTGCATGCTACGGGACTTGCAAACTTCAACACAAGTATTTCTCAAATTCACAACTACTCAACTAGCACGACTTTAATATTACCATCTTCATATCTCAAAACAATCATCAAGTATCAAACTTCTCATAGTATTCAATGCACTTATATGAAAGTTTTTATCATACCAATCTTGGATGCCTATCATATTAGAACTAATTTTATAGCCAAAGAAACTACCATGCTGTTCTAAAGGATTCTCAAAATAATATAAGTGAAGCATGAGAGATCAATAATTTCTATAAAATAAAACCACCACCGTGCTCTAAAACATATAAGTGAAGCACTAGAGCAAAATTATCTAGCTCAAAAGATATAAGTGAAGCACATAGATTATTTTAATAAATTCTGATTCATGTGTGTCTCTCCCAAAAGGTGTGTACAGCAAGGATGATTGTGGTAAACTATAAAACAAAGACTCAAATCATAAAAGACGCTCCAAGCAAAACACATATCATGTGGTGAATAAAAATATAGCATCAAGTAAAGTTACCGATGGACGAAGACGAAAGAGGGGATGCCTTCCGGGGCATTTCCAAGCTTAGGCTTTTGGTTGTCCTTGAATTTTACCTTGGGGTGCCTTGGGCATCCCCGAGCTTAGGCTCTTTCCACTCCTTATTCCATAATCCATCAAATCTTTACCCAAAACTTAAAAACTTCACAACACAAAACTCAACAAAAAATCTCATGAGCTCCGTTAGTATAAGAAAACAAACCATCACTTAAGGTACTGTAATGAACTCATTATTTATTTATATTTGTGTTAAACCTACTGTATTCCAACTTCTCTATGGTTCATACCCCCTGATACTAGCCATAGATTCATCAAAATAAGCAAACAACACACGAAAAATAGAATCTGTCAAAAACAGAACAGTCTGTAGTAATCTTTAGGTTTCGAATACTTCTGTAACCCGCAAAATTCTGAAATAAATTGGTGAATGTGAGGAATTTGTCTATTAATCATCTTGAAAAATAATAAACCTAATCGCACTCTCCAGTAAAATGGCAGCAAATCTCATGAGCGCTAAAGTTTCTGTTTTTTATAGCAAGATCGCAAAAACTTCCCCCAAGTCTCCCCAAAGGTTCTACTTGGCACAAACACTAATTAAAAGCATAAAACCACATATAAACAGAATCTAGATGAATTATTCATTACTAAACAGAACCAAAAAGCAAGAAACAAAAATAAAATTGGGTTGCCTCCCAACAAGCGCTATCATTTAACGCCCTAGATAGGCATAAGAACAAGAATAGATCTAGGTATTGTCATCTTTGGTAGGCAATTCTTCAATAGAAAACTTATAACCCTTGGGAGTTTCCTTATTTTTATTAATGATCAAACTCCTAGGCAAGGAATTAAGAAATTCATTTGTAGCAAAAGGTTCCTTAATGATAGCAAAGAAGTTGGGGTGAACACTTATTGATTTGAGATCCACATTTTCCTTACTAGAAGATTCACACTTATTTTTAGGAACATGCATTAATTTGGCAACCTTGGTAGTAGGGGTATTTGGAGTATTTTTCACAGATGAAAGGGCAGACCCTAAATTGGTAATAATATCCTCAAGTTTACCAATTCTTGTGGAATCTTGATCTATTCTTTCGTTAACTATAGATTCTTTTTCTTTAAAAAAATTCAGAGTCACTCCTACCTTAGATCCATATTGGGTGATTTGGTTGTGGATCTTTTTATCCAATTTTCAATGAACTCCACAGAGGCAACTTTATTTTCAATAATTTCAAGCCTTTGCATCACATGTTCCAAGGTTAAAATAGTTCCATTAACCAAAAGAGGTGGTGGGCCAAACAAATCTATCATAGCATTATAAGAATCAAAAGTATGGCTACCCAAAATTCCCTCTGGTAATGGTATCAAGAATATATCTGTTCCAAGGAGTGATGCCTACATAAAACTTGCGAAGAATAACGTAAGTGGATTGCTTCCTAGTAGATCTATTCTGAGCATTGCAAATTCTATGCCAAGCATCTTTTAGATTGTATCCCTCCATTTGTTTAAAATTAAGAAGTTCATGATTGGGAGTACTAACAATGATAGAAGGACTAGACATGACGACACATGGCGACACAAGAAGCAAGCGAAAAGGAGGCAAACGAAAATAGAGGGCAAATGGAAAAGAGGGCGAATAAAACGGCAAGGGTGAAGTGGGGGAGAGGAAAACAAGAGGCAAATGGAAAATAATGTAATGCGAGGGATAAGAGTTTGTGATGGGTACTTGGTATGTCTTGACTTGACTTGACTTGGTGTAGATATCCCCGACAACGGCGCTAGAAATCCTTCTTTCTACCTCTTGAGAACTGCGTTGGTTTTCCCTTGAAGAGGAAAGGGTGATGCAGCAAAGTAGCGTAAGTATTTCCCTTAGTTTTTGAGAACCAAGGTATCAATCCAATAGGAGACTACACGCAAGTCGCCTCACACCTACACAAACAAATAAGAACCTTGCAACCAACGCGATAAAGGGGTTGTCAATCCCTTCACGACCACTTGCAAAAGTGAGATCTATAAGATAAATATTTTTGGTATTTTTATTATATAGATTTAAAGTAAAGATTGCAAAGTAAAATAGATTAGAAACTTATATGATGGAAAATAGACCCGGGGGGCATAGGTTTCACTAGTGGCTTCTCTCAAGATAGCATAAGTATTACGGTGGGTAAACAAATTACTATTGAGCAATTGATAGAAAAGTGCATAATTATGAGAATATCTAGGCATGATCATGTATATAGGCATCACGTCCGCGACAAGTAGACCGAAACGATTCTACATCTACTACTATTACTCCACATATCGACCGCTATCCAGCATGCATCTACAGTATTAAGTTCATAAGAACAGAGTAATGCATTAGGTAAGATGACATGATGTAGAGGGATAAACTCAAGCAATATGATACAAACCCCATCTTTTTATCCTCGATGGAAACAATACAATACATGCCTTACTGCCCCTGCTGTCACTGGGAAAGGATACCGCAAGATTGAACCCAAAGCTAAACACTTCTCCCATTGCAAGAAAGATCAATCTAGTAGGCCAAACCAAACTGATAATTCGAAGAGACTTGAAAAGATAACAAATCATACATAAAAGAATTCAGAGAAGAACCAAATATTGTTCATAGATAATCTTGATTATAAATCCACAATTTATCGGATCCCGACAAACACACCGCAAAAAGAATTACATCAAATAGATCTCCAAGAAGATCGAGGAGAATTTTGTATTGAGATCCAAAGAGAGAGAAGAAGCCATCTAGCTAATAACTATGGCCCCGAATGTCTGTGGTAAACTAGTCACACATCATCGGAGAGGCTATGGTGTTGATGTAGAAGCCCACCGTGATCGATTCCCCCTCCGGCGGAGCTCCGGAAAAGGCCCCAAGATGGGATCTCTTGGGTGTAGAAGGTTGCGGAGGTGGAAATAGGGTTTCGTGGTGCTCTTGAATGTTTTCGGGGTATATGAGTATATATAGGCGAAAGAAGTCGGTCAGGGGAGCCACGAGGGTGGGGGCGTGCCTGCCCCCCTGGGCGCGCCTCCCTACCTCGTGGCCTCCTCGAGGCTTCCTTAACGTCCACTCCAAGTCTCCTGGATTGCGTTTGTTCTAAAAATCGTTCTCCCGAAGGTTTCATTCCGTTTGGATTCCATTTGATATTCCTTTTCTGTGAAACACCGAAGTAGGAAAAGAAACTATAATTTGCACTGGGCCTTTGGTTAGTAGGTTAGTCCCAAAAATAATATATAAGTGTATAATAAAGCCCATTAAATATCCAAAACAGATAATATAATAGCATGGAACAATCAAAAATTATAGATATGTTGGAGATGTATCAAATATACAAGATGCCACTTCATAAATTCCGTCCAGATTCTATTATAGGTGTTGTGTCGCCTTATTATTGGTCCAGGCCCACGTGATTTCGAAATACTTGAGTATAGGCTGTTTTTAGAGTCCGCACATGTGGGGAAACAAGAGTTAGGGTTGGTTTCAGACCCCTACTCCAAGGGCCACGAAATTCCCCCCTCTTCCTCCATATATACAGCCCTTAGAGCGTCGTTTAGACTTTAGGTTTTGTTTAGATTAAAAGTTCGCCATAGCTGCAACTTCGCGTACTTCGTTTGTGTTCAATGACCAGACAAACATGTCACAGAACCCCACCTTGATCAATAAAGCTTTCATATTATATTCGCAATATCCAGATTGCAATCTTACTTTCTTCCTCGTTCTCCATTTGCTTGCAGGACATAGACCTTCATGGTCAGGTTGATCGTGCTCCGGTATGGTCAATAACCTCTCGGAGTTGGTTTACCGATTGCTAAGGGTCGACATCCTCGCACGTTCGTAGTTGGATCGTCAAAGTCGACTTCCACCAAAGACGGGACACCTTTGCCTCTATCAAGTGGTATCAGATTTCCAGGTTGCTTATAGTTTTTTCATAGTTTAGATCGAGTCTATTCTTCATACCTATAGTCCACGAAAAAGCCAAAAAAATTAGGGTTAGTTCATCCTATTCGAACCAATCTGAGCCTTTGTATAATCTTTCCTGTATTTGCTTTGTTGAATTTGCGGTTGCATCATCCTGTCAAGTTGTTAGTCTTAGCATCTAGTCCTTTAGAGTTTCGAGTTCTGTTCATAGGTTTTCACGTCCCCGCAGCCATATATCACCACTTCATCATCATCATCGCTGCTGCCATATACCACCACCGCACCAACTTCATCGCCACTGCCATATAACACCATGACATATCCATCGCCAATCCAAGTCCATATACGCCACCACCTATCAGCTGCCATCACGCCAATCCGAGTCCAGCTGCAACAATATCCGCCACCAGTCCAAGTTCCACCAGATTCATCACCGTCGCTAGTTCGAGTTCCACCGGATTCACCTCCCCCACCAGTCCTAGTCCGAGTCCAGTACTTTGTTACTCTGTTTTCGATTTCCAGATCACGCCATACTCCAAGTCGTGACAGAGTAGGACTCCCAAACTTTTGTGATACCCGCAGTAGAAAAATAGTTCCTATTTCAAAAAAAAAACTAAGTTTGGAAAATTCTGGCTAGGCAGTTTTTAGACCATCCGTAGACTTCTTCAAAAAAATTGTTGCGGACAAAAAAAAGAAAAAATTCAGAGTGTGCTCCTCCCTTGTTTACGTGCAGCATCGTGATTTTGTTAGTGTTCTAGGCTCGTGTCTCTAGCACGGTCTCGCCTAGGACAAGCACAATTCCGTCGTTGAGCATTTATTCATCTTTGCATCTTTGAATTGATTATTGTTGACCCTTTTTGCTACCATATTATAAGCCTTCCCAGCTCCACAAACATCTATGTCGTGTGTTTGACTCTCCCTGGTAATCGCTCTATCCAAGCTTTGAGAGTTTTGACTACGATGGTTGCCGATCACCGCCTGCTGTTGGGTAAGAACTGGTAAGGATCTTAGATTTGGTTGACGGATTTGTGACGCCCAATGTCGGTGTCAAAACCGGCGGATCTCGGGTAGGGGGTCCCTAAATGTGCGTCTAAAGCGGATGGTAACAGGAGGCAGGGGACACGATGTTTACCCAGGTTCGGGCCCTCTTGATGGAGGTAATACCCTATGTCCTGCTTGATTGATATTGATGATATGAGTATTACAAGAGTTGATCTACCACGAGATCGTAGAGGCTAAACCCTAGAAGCTAGCCTATGGTATGATTGTATGTTGTTCTACGGACTAAACCCTCTGGGTTATATAGACACCAGAGGGGGCTAGGGTTACACAGAGTCGGTTACAAGGGAGGAGATCCACATATCCATATTGCCACGCTTGCCTTCCATGCGAAGGAAAGTGCCAGCCGGACACGGGATGAAGTCTTCAATCTTGTATCTTCATAGTCCAACAGTCCGACCAAAGGATATAGTCCGGCTGTCTGGAGACCCCCTAATCCAGGACTCCCTCAGTAGCCCCTGAACCAGGCTTCAATGACGATGAGTCAGGTGCGCGGATTTGTCTTCGGCATTGCAAGGCGGGTTCTTCCTCCGAATACTCCATGGAAGATTTTGGACACAAGGACCGTGTCCGGCTCTGCAAAACAAGTTCCTCATACCGCCGTAGAGAGAATAATATTTCCACGAATCTAATCTGCTGACATGCTTGACAGCATGAAATCATACTGCGGCCCAGTCATTATTCAAACCATTTTTGTCAACCAGCACTGCACACGGTTTTCTTGACACGTCTTATCAAAGCAGAGATCGTGTCCCCTTATCACGGGATTCTCATCAATACGGGTATGGGTAAACCAACCGTGCCATCAATTATGGCGTTCGGGGAATAAGCAATTTTACCAGGTAAGTGGGGAGGCGTATCGCCTCTTACGCCCTTATAAAGGGACAAAGATTCACCCTTTTTACCCATGCCTTATTCCTCCTTTCTTATCCATTCTCACGCACTCGAACTCCAGCACCCAAGTTCACGTCTTTCTTCTCAAATCACTCCAAGCATGTCCGGAGCGGGAGGCAAGTGGATGGTCTCCTCCATCACGGAGGAGCACATCACAAAGCTACGGGAAGCCGGATATCTGGCCGCGGACATCGCGCACCGGCTAACAGATGCGGGGCAGATCGTCCCTACGCCCGCACCCCATGAGAGGGTAGTTTTCCTTACCCACTTTGTCCGCGGACTGGGATTTCCCCTTTACCCGTTTGTCCGCAGGCTCATGTTCTACTACGGGCTGGATTTTCATGATCTGGCCCCCAATTTCATCCTCAACATCTCGGTGTTTATCGTTGTGTGCGAGGCCTTACTCCGCATCAGGCCCCACTTCGGCATGTGGCTGAAGATCATCAATGTTAAACCGAAGGTGGTGGTCGGCCAGCAAGCAGAGTGCGGAGGCGCCATGGTGGGCAAAATACCTAATGTCACCTGGCTCGAAGGCTCCTATGTGGAGACCATAAAGGGGTGGCACTCGGGGTGGTTCTACATCACCGAGCCGCACGACACCAACTGGGTGGTGGCCCCCGAATTTTGATCCGGAATCCCCACGCGGTTCACCTCCTGGAAAGAGAAGGGCCTGTCCTGGGGTTCCTCGGTAGAGCTGACTGGACTCTAAAACTGCATCAAGAACATGATGAGCAAGAAAATCAAACTCGTCAACGTGGTCCAGGTCATGCTCTTCCGCCGGATTCTCCCGTGTCAACGACGGGTATCCATTTGTGGGAGTTTGACCCGGCCGTGCACTAGACGCTGCGAGAGCTCTTCGACACGACGCACGAGGATGTCTGGAAGGTGTTGTTCAAGGGAGCTGAGGTACCTCCTCCTCGTACCGAGGACCGCGGACTCAGCGCAAAGCTCCACGCCAATCCGGTAAGTTTTTGTATCTCACATGATATTTATTTGCCCTAGTTTAATCATGTGCGGAATCTAAGCTTCCATGCCGTTAACAGTACTAGGTGGAGACGGCGGGGCAGATCAATTGCCCAGCCCCCCTGCTTGAAGATCCTGCGGACGCTCTCCTAACGGAGATGTTGGTTCCGGTGCCTTACGAGGGGTCGGCGAAGAAGGCCAAGAAGAAGGCCACAGGGACCCGAAAGGTTCTCCGGCGCAAGGTTATATTGGACTCATCGTCCGATAACTCCGACGCGCCCTCCTCCCATGAAAACAAGGAGGAGGAAGAGGAAAGTTTTCCCCCCGGCCGGGGGATACAAGAAAAGGAAGGCTGACCCAACCGGGGAGGCCGAAGGGTCCAAGAAGGGAAGGATCCTCCTTCCGGACTGCTCCACGACGGCCGCCTACAGCGGCGATGAGTGGTTACCCAGGGAGAAGCCCCTGGCGTAGTCGTAAGTATCCGGATACCATCGTAATTCATGGTATGTTTTATTGCACTGCTTCTTCTTACGCCGAATATGATTATGCAGTCCGTCCCGAGCCCATCTTGACGTATCTTCGTCGGACGGTTCTTTGGACTCGTCGGATATGAATAGCGATTCACTTCTGACCGCCTCCACCCCTTGCCCTACGGACAACGTCGAGGTGTTGTCTAAAAAGGCACCGAGCCGAGGGGAGGTAGTCCTAGGGTCGCCTCGAGGCGACCTTCCGGACCGTGGGCGTTAAGGGAGCCAGACTCCCACGGGCTCCATGTTTGGCCCTCAGCCGAACACTACGCCGGAACCTTCGATGATTCCGAACTCCGGCAGGCGATCCCACGTTACAAGGGCAAGCCACCCATGCCGGTGGGCTCTGTTCATCTAGAGGCACCGGACAACTTGCTGGAAGTGCTTCGCGGCGCTTCCATCGATGAAGAACACCGCACTATCATGAGTGCGGTGATCGAGAAAGTTCATTCCGCCAGAAACGCACTGACCGAAGCTTGTGCCAGCATCCTAACAGGCTTTGAGGTAAGCAATCAAAATATAGGAAAATATTACCGCATAGACCGTAGACCCTGATGCCTTGTTTGGCGTTCGCGAAGAAAGGCCGAGACAAAACCCAACCACAAAGGGAAACTCATATCGCATCTCCGGAAAAGGCAAGAGTCAGAGTACAAATATGGAAAGTTGTATCCGGGGCGTTACAACACTCCACCACTACAAGAAGATCTCGTCCCGAGATCTAGGAGATGCGATGGACTCGAACACTCCAACACTCCAACTATTTGGGCATCAAGATGGACTCAAACAAGCATGTAACAATGGAGCAAAATGTAGAGCACATCATTATGAACATTTTGATATATGATGCATGCAAAACAGAGCTACGGTGACAGAGTTATGGCATGTTGAACAGGTCTTCAAAATGTTTCACGGAAAAGACTTAGGCAAAATTTCAACCTCCAGATCTAGTGTTTCACTATAGCAAGCAGATCGAGGATCGCCGGAGTTGGAGGTCGCCGAAGTGGTTCTCGCCGGAGCAGAGGAGGGCCTTGCCGGATACAGGTCGGGGACGGCGGGGATGGTGAGATGCGGGCGCGGGCGAGGTCGCCGGAGTGTGAGCGACGGTGCACTGCGGCGCTGGGAGGGAGGCGGCGGCCGGTCAGAGGAAGATTGGCGGCAAGGTGGCGCTGGCGCGCCGGTGGGAAGTGGCGGACGACAGCGGGGAGGCGCGGCTCCGCTCGGGCGGCGCGAGCGCAGGGAGGCAGAAAGGCGACGCGGGGGCGGTGCGGGGTCGGCGGGCTCCACACGGGCCTGGCGGGCTGGCAGCGGAGGTGGGCAATGCGGGACACGTGGTACCTGGGGTTTGGTGCAAAGCGGCGGCGGGATTCATCCGGTGGCGGCCGGACGTGTCCGGTGACGACGGGGGCAAAAATTAGTCTTTGGACTGCGAGATTTCGGGGGGGAGGTGCAAATATATAGGTAGAGGGAGCTAGGAGAGTCAAAATGAGGTGTGGTTTTCGGCCACGCGATCGTGATTGAACGGCCGAGAGGAATGCGGGGGTTTGGATCGGTTATTGGGCCACTTTGGAGGGGTGTTGGGCTGCAACACACACGAGGCCTTTACGGTTCCCCGGTTAACCGTTGGAGTAACAAACGGACTCCAAATGGCATGAAACTTGACAAGCTGTCTACCAGTGGCGTACCAAGGCCGCTTAGCGAATCTCGGTCCATTCCGAGAAAGTTTAACACCCGCACACGCAAAGAGACAAAAGGGGGCGCTAGAGGACGTAGGAGTGTCGGATTGCAGAACGGACAACGGGGAAAATGCTCGGATGCATGAGATGAACACGTATGCAAATGAGACGCACATGATGACATGATATGAAATGCAAGACATGGACAAAATCAAAACAAAGACAAAACCCAACCACAAAGGGAAACTCATATCGCATCTCCGGAAAAGGCAAGAGTCGGAGTACAAATATGGAAAGTTGTATCCGGGGCGTTACAACACTCCACCACTACGAGAGGATCTCGTCCCGAGATCTAGGAGATGCAATGGACCCGAACACTCCAACACTCCAACTATTTGGGCATCAAGATGGACTCAAACAAGCAGGTCACAATGGAGCAAAATGTAGAGCACATCATTATGAACATTTTGATATATCATGCATGCAAAACAGAGCTATGGTGATAGAGTTATGGCATGTTGAACAGGGCTTGAAAATGTTTCACGGAAAAGACTTAGGCAAAATTTCAACCTCCAGATCTAGGGTTTAACTATAGCACACAGATCGAGGATCGCCGGAGTTGGAGGTCGCCGGAGTGGTTCTCGCCGGAGCAGAGGAGGGACTTGCCGAATCCGGGTCGGGGACGACGGGGATGGCGACCTGCGGGCGCGGGCGAGGTCGCCGGAGTGCGAGCGACGGTGCACCGCGGCGCTGGGAGGGCGGCGGCGGCCGGCCGGAGGAAGATTGGCGGCGAGGTGGCTGGCGCGCCGGTGGGAAGTGGCGGACGGCAGCGGGGAGGCGCGGCTCCGCTCGGGCGGCGCGAGCGCAGGGAGGCGGAAGGGCGACGCGGGGGTGGCGCGGGCTCGGCAGGCCCCACGCAGGCCTGGCGGGCTGGCAGCGGAGGTGGCCGATGTGGGACACGTGGTGCGTGGTGCGGAGCGGCGGCAGGATTCGTCCGGCGGCAGCCGGACGTATCATGTGACGGCGGGGGCGAAAATTAGGGTTTGGACTGCGAGATTTCGGGGGGAGGTGCAAATATATAGGTAGAGGGAGCTAGGAGAGTCAAAATGAGGTGTGGTTTTTAGCCACTCAAATAAACAAGTCACAATGGAGCAAAATGTAGAGCACATCATTATGAACATTTTGATATATCATGCATGCAAAATAGAGCTACGATGACAGAGTTATGGCAAGTTGAACAAGGCTTGAAAATGTTTCACGGAAAAGACTTAGGCAAAATTTCAACCTCTAGATCTAGGGTTTAACTATAGCACACAGATCGAGGATCGCCGGAGTGGTTCTCGCCGGAGCAGAGGAGGGACTTGCCGGATCCGGGTCGGGGACGACGGGGATGGCGAGCTGCGGGCGCGGGCGAGGTCGCCGGAGTGCGAGCGACGGTGCACCGCGGTGCTGGGAGGGCGGCAGCGGCCGGCCGGAGGAAGATTGGCAACGAGGTGGCTGGCGCGCCGGCGGGAAGTGGCGGACGGCAGCGGGGAGGCGCGGCTCCGCTCGGGCGGCACGAGCGCAGGGAGGCGGAAGGGCGACGCGGGGGCGGCGTGGGCTCGGCGGGCCCCACGCAGGCCTGGCGAGCTGGCGGGACACGTGGCGCGTGGGGATTGGTGCGGAGCGGCGGCGGGATTCGTCCGGCGGCAGCCGGACGTATCATGTGACGGCGGGGGCGAAAATTAGGGTTTCGACTGCGAGATTTCGGGGCGAGGTGCAAATATATAGGTAGAGGGAGCCAGGAGAGTCAAAATGAGGTCTGGTTTTCGGCCACGCGATCGTGATCGAACGGCCAAGAGGATAGAGGGGTTTGGATTGGTTATTGGGCCACTTTGGTGGGGTGTTGGGCAGCAACACACGCGTGGCCTTTACGGTTCCCCGGTTAACCGTTGGAGTATCAAACAGACTCCAAATGGCACAAAACTTGACAGGCAGTCTACCGGTGGCGTACCAGGGCCGCCTAGCAAATCTAGGCCCATTCCGAGAAAGTTTAACACCCGCACACGAAAAGAGACAAGAGGGGGCGCTGGAGGACGTAGGAGTGTCGGATTGTAGAACGGACAACGGGGAAAATGCTCGGATGCATGAGACGAACACGTATGCAAATGAGATGCACATGATGACATGATATGAAATGCAAGACATGGACAAAAGCAAAACAAGGACAAAACCCAACCACAAAGGGAAACTCATATCGCGTCTCCGGAAAAGGCAAGAGTCGGAGTACAAATATGGAAAGATGTATCCGGGGTGTTACAACACTCCACCACTATGAGAGGATCTCGTCCCGAGATCTAGGAGATGCGATGGACTCGAACACTCCAACACTCCAACTATTTTGGCATCAAGATGGACTCAAACAAGCAGGTCACAATGGAGCAAAATGTAGAGCACATCATTATGAACATTTTGATATATCATGCATGCAAAACAGAGCTACGGTGACAGAGTTATGGCATGTTGAATAGGGCTTGAAAATGTTTCATGGAAAAGACTTAGGCAAAATTTCAACCTCCATATCTAGGGTTTCACTATAGCACACAGATCGAGGATCGCCGGAGTTGGAGGTCGCCGGAGTGGTTCTCGCCGGAGCAGAGGAGGGACTTGCCGGATCCGGGTCGGGGACGACGGGGATGGCGAGCTGCGGGCGCGTGCGAGGTCGCCGGAGTGCGAGCGACGGTGCACCGCTGATGAGGACATCAATACAATTGTTACACCCACAGCCCCTGCTGCTATACATACTGGACCAATTACTAGAGCTCGTGCACGCCAACTAAATTACCAGGTACTTTCGTTTCTTGGTAATGATTCTAATGTTCATGAGTATATGATGCTGCCTAAATTGGATACATTTGTTTTGGTTACAAATGAAGGGCCAAGAACAAGCATGGAGATGATGGCATGCGCAAGGGGAACAAGAACGGAGTTACAAGTGATGATTTCAGGACTTTGAAGCCACCATAATGGGTGCATGAAGCCTTGGACGAAATATACAAGATGCCACTTCATAAATTTCGTCCCGAGGCTATTTTAGGTGCTGCGTCACCTTATTATTGGGCCAGGCCCATGTAATTTCTAAATACATAAGTATAGGCTATTTTTAGAGTCCGTATGTGTGGGGAACAAGAGATAGGGTTGATTTCGGACCCCTCCACCAAGGGCCACGAAATTCCCCCCTCTTCCTCCATATATACAGCCCTTAGGGCATCGTTTAGACTTTGAGTTTTGTTTAGATTAAAAGTTCGCCATAGCTGCAACTTCGCGTACTTCGTTTGTGTTCAACGACCAGACAAAGGCGTCACAGAACCCCACCTTGATCAATAATGCTTTCATCTTATATTCGCAATATCCAGATTGCAATCTCAGTTTCTTGCTTGTTCTTCGTTTGCTCGCAGGAAACAGACCCTCGTGGTCAGGTTGATCGTGCTTCGGCGTGGTCAATAACCTCTCGGAGTTGGTTTAGCGATTGCTAAGGCGCGACGTCCTCGCACGTTCGTAGTCGGATCGTCAAAGTCGACTGCCACCAAAGCGATATCCATCATCTCATCGAAAGACGGGACACCTTTGCCTGTATCAAGTGGTATCAGATTTCCAGGTTGCTCGGTGAGATTTTACAGTTTTTCGTAGTTTAGATCGAGTCTGTTCTTCATACCTACAGTCCACGAAAAAGCCAAAAAAAATAGGGTTAGTTCATCATATCCGAACCAATCTGAGCCTTTGCATAATCTTTTTAGGGTTTTGCTTTGTTGAATTTGAGGTTGCATCGTCGTGTCTAGTTGTTGGTCTTAGCGTTAGTCTTTCAGAATTTCGAGTTCTGGTCATAAGTTGTCATGCCGCCACCGCACCATCATCATCGCCCCTGTCACCTACCACCACCGCTCCGAATCCGTATCCATATACCACCACCAATCCGTATCCATATACCACCACCGATCCATATCCATATATTACCACCGCTGCCATATACCACCACCGCTGCCATATACCACCACCATATATCCACCACCAATCCGAGTTCCTTGCATATTAGGTGTGTTTTCGAGATCCATCTAGTTTCCGATTCGTGTTTCCTTGCCGGAGTAGGTTTCGGAAAAAAAAAGAGTCTGGAAACCACCCTCCGTTTAGGCCCAAAAATTTTCGAAAACGCATTTTTCGAAAAAAATTCTAGCTATCCTATTTTTAGGTGTTTCTGAGTGTTTTGAGACAGGTGCCATTATAGGAAGTTTTTTTGACCCGTTTCCAGTTTTTGGGTCCGGGCAGTCGAAAAAACGAAAAAAAAAATTGGTCGAAAAAATTTCGTGCCCATCCTGTCAGTTTGACCTAGGAAGAGTTTTGAGACACTCGCCATTATAGCGATTTTTCGCAAAAAGAAAGCAGCGCAAAAAAAAGGAGTGCAAAAAAAGAGCGAAAAAAAATTCCAGAGTGTGCTTTTCCCTTGTTTACGTGCAGCGCCGTGATTTTGTTAGTGTTCTAGGCTCGCGTCTCTAGCACGGTCTAGCCTAGGACCAGCACAGTACCGTCGTTGAGCGTTTATTCAACTTTGCATCTCTGAATTGATTTTTGCTGACCCCTTTTGCTACCATATTATAAGCCTTCCCAGTTCCACATACATCTACGTCGTGCGTTTGACTCTCCCTGGTAATCGCTCTATCCAAGCTTTGAGAGTTTTGACTACAACGGTTGCCGATCACCACCTGCTGCTGGGTAAGAACTGGTAAGAATTTGAGATTTGCTTGACGGGTTTGTGATACACCACCACCACTTCTTAGTAGTCTGTAGGATCATATTTTTGTGTGTTTCTATTTGCTGCTAACCATGGTAGGATCACAAGCCGATGAGACTGATTGGGAGAACCTGACGAACAAACAGCTACATGATAAATTTCAGCAAATGATGAGTGGACAGGTGCAAGATGTGCTAAACAGATTTGACGAGGCCATGGAGAAGATAGATGGCATGGAGAAGACGTTCGAAACAAAGCTTGATAGCAAGTTTAATGAATTGCTCGCGCGTTTACCACCACCACCGCCGGCTGCACCTATCGCACCTCTGCAACACCAACAACAACGCATCCTTCCGAATCAGTATGGACGAGCGAAGCGTGTTCCTATTGAGGATGGCCAAACTTTTGGTGCTGCTGTTCCTGTTATTGATGCTTCTTTGGCTCCTGCTACTGCTGCTGCTGGTACCCAGGAGGATGATGAGTATGCGGGCGATAATGAGGATGAGGTTGATCAAAATCAGAACTATGTGCACGCACCAGCACCACCACCAGCAGGTCGACCTCAGGTATATATTCGTAATGGTAGGCCTGCACCACCACCTCAGGTACGAGATGGTGTCCATATTCCTAAACTGAAATTGAATATTCCACCATTTGAGGGTAGATATGTTCCTGATATATATCTTACTTGGGAGTTAGAAACTGAACAACGTTTTACATGTTTACAATATCCCGAGGAGAGACGGGTTGCTGCTGCTGTTTGTGCTTTCACTAGTTTTGCATGTGTATGGTGGTCTGAACATTGTAGATTATATCCTATTCCAACTACTTGGGCTGCTTTGAAAACTGCTATGCGTACGCGTTGGGTTCCACCGTATTATCAACGTGAATTGCTTCAAAAATTGCAGCGTTTAAGACAAGGAAAAAATTCTGTAGAAGAATATTATCAGGAATTACAAACTGGCATGATTAGATGTGGTATTGTTGAGGAGAATGAAGCTATGCTTGCACGTTTTCTGGGTGGATTAAATAGAGAGATTCAGACCATTCTAGACTATAAGGAGTATACTAATATCACTCGTTTATTCCATCTTGCTTGTAAAGCTGAACGTGAAGTGCAGGATCAACAAGCATTGGCGCGATCTAACTTTTCTGCAGGCCGACCTTCATCATGGACACCGCGTGCATCTTCTACTTCAACTGCAGCAGCACCTCAATTAGGTGCCTCCTCCAGTCGTGATACAAGAAAACAGGCACAACCACTATTATCTGCCAAGAGCGCACCTGCTGGGCCTGCACAGAGTTCTTCTTCTTCCATGGCATCAATAGGGCACACAAGTGATATTATTTGTCGTCGTTGTAAGGGAGGAGGTCATTATGCGAGAGAATGCAAATCTCCGCGTGTGATGATTGCTATCGCGGATGGTGGATATGAGTCCGCTAGTGACTATGATGAGGAGACTTTGGCTCTTATTACACGTGAAGAACATGGTGGAGATGATTCTGATCATGAGACGCAATACATGGCTCCTGAAGACGCTGACAGGTATGAATGTTTAGTTGCTCAACGTGTTTTGAGTGTGCAGGTCACACAAGCTGAGCAAAATCAGTGGCACAATTTGTTCCATACCAAGGGAGTTGTGAAGGAACGTTCTGTGCGCGTCATAATCGACGGAGGGAGCTGCAACAACTTGGCTAGCATGGAGATGGTGTAGAAGCTTTCTCTCACCACAAGACCACATCCACATCCTTACTAAATCCAATGGTTCAACAACAGCGGCAAGGTTAAGGTAACACGTACTGTTCGTGTGCATTTTAGTATCTCTACATATGATGATTATGTTGATTGTGATGTGGTACCTATGCAAGCATGTTCCTTATTACTTGGTAGACCATGGCAATTTGATAAAAACTCTGTACACCATGGTAGAAACAATCACTATACTCTTGTTCATAAGGATAAAAATATTACTTTGCTTCGTATGACTCCTGATTCCATTTTGAAAGATGATATTAATAGAGCTAATAAAGCAAAATAGGAGAAGAATAAGAGTGAAAATCAGATTGTGGCAAAAGAATTTGAGCAACAAATGAAGCCTAATAATAAACCATCTAGTGTTGCTTCTGAAATTAAATTGAAAAGTGCATGTTTATTTGCCACCAAATCTGATATTGATGAGCTAGATTTCAGCAAATCTGTTTGCTATGCTTTTGTGTGCAAAGAGGCATTATTTTCATTCGAGGACGTGCCTTCCTCTTTGCCTCCTGCTGTCACTAACATTTTGCAGGAGTTCGCTGACGTCTTTCCACAAGACGTGCCATCGGGATTACCGCCTATTCGAGGGATTGAGCATCAGATTGACTTAATTCCCGGTGCTTCACTGCCAAACCGTGCACCATACCGTACCAATCCAGAGGAGACGATGAAGATTATGCGTCAAGTACAAGAGCTTCTCGACAAAGGTTATATACGCGAATCCCTTAGTCCTTGTGCTGTTCCTATTATTCTAGTGCCGAAAAAGGATGGTACATCACGTATGTGTGTTGATTGTAGAGGCATTAATAATATTACTATTCGTTATCGTCATCCTATTCCAAGGCTCGATGATATGCTTGATGAATTGAGTGGCTCTACAATATTCTCCAAATTTGATTTGCGTAGTGGATACCATCAAATTCGTGTGAAATTGGGAGATGAATGGAAAACAGCATTTAAAACTAAGTTTGGATTATATGAGTGGTTAGTCATGCCTTTTGGGTTAACTAATGCACCTAGTACTTTCATGAGATTAATGAACAAAGTTTTACGTGCTTTCATTGGACGATTTGTGGTAGTTTACTTTGATGACATATTGATTTATAGCAGATCTTTGGAAGAACATTTGGAACATTTACGTGTTGTTTTTATTGCTCTACGTGATGCACGTTTGTTTGGTAACCTTGGGAAGTGCACCTTTTGCACCGACCGAGTATCTTTTCTTGGCTATGTTGTTACTCCACAGGGAATTGAAGTTGATAAAGCCAAGATTGAAGCTATTGAGAGTTAGCCGCAGCCCAAAACGGTCACACAAGTGAGGAGTTTTCTTGGCCTCACTGGATTCTATAGGCATTTTGTGAGAGATTTCAGCACCATTGCTGCACCTCTCAATGAGCTTACAAAGAAAGATGTGCCTTTTCTTTGGGGTACCGCACAGGAAGAAGCCTTCTCGGTATTTAAAGATAAGTTGACACATGCTCCTTTACTCCAACTTCCTGATTTTAATAAGACTTTTGAGCTTGAATGTGATGCTAGTGGAATTGGATTAGGCGGTGTGTTATTACAAGATGGCAAACCTGTTGCATACTTTTCTGAAAAATTGAGTGGGCCTAGTCTGAATTATTCTACTTATGATAAAGAATTATATGCTCTTGTTCGGACTTTAGAAACATGGCAACATTATTTATGGCCCAAAGAATTTGTTATACATTCTGCTCATGAATCTTTGAAACATATTATAAGTCAAGCTAAACTGAATCGTAGACAAGCTAAATGGGTTGAATTCATTGAGACTTTTCCTTATGTCATTAAACACAAGAAGGGAAAAGAAAATGTTATTGCTGATGCATTGTCTCGCCGCTATACTATGCTTTCACAACTTGACTTCAAAATATTTGGTTTGGAGACCATCAAAGATCAATATGTGCATGATGCTGATTTTAAAGATGTAATGCAGAATTGTAAAGAATGAAGAATGTGGAACAAGTTCGTCGTTAACGATGGATTTGTGTTTCGTGCTAACAAGCTATGCATTCCAGCTAGCTCCGTTCGTCTTTTGTTGTTGCAGGAGGCGCATGGAGGAGGATTAATGGGACACTTTGGCGTGAAGAAGACAGAGGACGTACTTGCTACACATTTCTTTTGGCCAAAGATGAGACGGGATGTTGAGCGTTTTATTGCTCGCTGCACTACATGTCAAAAAGCTAAGTCACGACTCAATCCTCATGGTTTATATATGCCTTTGCCTGTACCTAGTGTTCCTTGGGAGGATATATCTATGGACTTTGTTTTAGGTTTACCTCGAACAAAGAAGGGGAGGGATAGCATATTTGTTGTCGTGGATAGATTCTCGAAAATGGCACACTTTATACCATGTCATAAAAGCGATGATGCTGTTAGTGTTGCTGATTTGTTCTTTCGTGAAATTATTCGCTTGCATGGTGTGCCAAATACTATTGTTTCAGATCGTGATACTAAATTTCTTAGCCACTTTTGGAGATGTTTATGGGCTAAGTTGGGGAGTAAACTGCTTTTTAGTACTACTTGTCACCCCCAAACTGATGGACAAACTGAAGTAGTCAATAGAACGTTGTCTACTATGCTTAGGGCTGTTTTGAAGAATAATAAGAAAATGTGGGAGGAATGCTTGCCTCATATTGAATTTTCTTATAATCGTTCAATGCATTCTACTACTAAGATGTGCCCTTTTGAAGTTGTTAATGGTTTCCTACCTCGTGCACCTATTGATTTGTTAGCTCTTCCATCTTCGGAGAAGGTTAATTTTGATGCTAAACAACGTGCTGAATTTATTTTAAAAATGCATGAGTTAACTAAGGAAAACATTGAGCGTATGAATGCTAAATATAAACTTGCTGGAGATAAGGGTAGAAAACATGTTGTGTTTGCACCTGGAGATCTTGTTTGGTTACATTCGCGTAAGGATAGATTTCCTGATTTGCGCAAATCAAAGTTAATGTCACGTGCTGATGGTCCCTTTAAGGTGTTAGAGAAAATAAATGATAATGCATATAAACTTGAGCTGCCTGCAGATTTTGGGGTTAGTCCCACTTTTAACATTGCAGATTTGAAGCCTTATTTGGGTGAGGAAGATGAACTTCCGTCGAGGACGACTTCATTTCAAGAAGGGGAGGATGATGAGGACATCAATACAATTGTTACACCCACAGCCCCTGTTGCTATACATACTGGACCAATTACTAGAGCTCGTGCACGCCAACTAAATTACTAGGTACTTTCGCTTCTTGGTAATGATTCTAATGTTCATGAGAATATGATGCTGCCTAAATTGGATACATTTGTTTTGCTTACAAATGAAGGGCCTAGCTTGGAGAAGGATGAACATTGGAGAAAGAACAAGCATGGAGACGATGGCATGCGCAAGGGGAACAAGAACGGAGTTACAAGTGATGATTTCAGGACTTTGAAGCCACCATAATGGGTGCATGAAGCCTTAGACGAAATATAGAAGATGCCACTTCATAAATTTCGTCCTGAGGCTATTTTAGGTGCTGCGTCACCTTATTATTGGGCCAGGCCCATGTAATTTCGAAATACATAAGTATAGGCTATTTTTAGAGTCCGTATGTGTGGGGAAACAAGAGATAGGGTTGATTTCGGACCCCTCCACCAAGGACCCCTCCCCCCTCTTCCTCCATATATACAGCCCTTAGGGCATCGTTTAGACTTTGAGTTTTGTTTAGATTAAAAGTTCGCCATAGCTGCAACTTCGCGTACTTCGTTTGTGTTCAACGACCAGACAAAGGCGTCACAGAACCCCACCTTGATCAATAAAGCTTTCATCTTATATTCGCAATATCCAGATTGCAATCTCAGTTTCTTGCTTGTTCTTCGTTTGCTTGCAGGAAACAGACCCTCGTGGTCAGGTTGATCGTGCTCCGGCGTGGTCAATAACCTCTCAGAGTTGGTTTAGCGATTGCTAAGGCGCGACGTCCTCGCACGTTCGTAGTCGGATCGTCAAAGTCGACTGCCACCAAAGCGATATCCATCATCTCATCGAAAGACGGGACACCTTTGCCTCTATCAACCGCGGTGCTGGGAGGGTGGCAGCGGCCGGCCGGAGGAAGAATGGCGGCGAGGTGGCGCTGGCGCGCCGGCAAGAAGTGGTGGACGGCAGCGGGGAGGCGCGGCTCCACTCGGGCGGCGTGATCACACGGAGGCGGAAGGTCGACGCGGGGGCGGCGCAGGCTCGGCGGGCCCCATGTGGGCCTGGCGGGCTGGCGGCGGGAGGTGGGCGATGCGGGACATGTGGCGCATGGGGATTGGTGCGGAGCGGCGGCGGGATTCGTCCGGCGGCAGCCGGACCTGTCCGGTGATGGCGGGGGCGAAAATTAGGGTTTGGACTGCGAGATTGTGGGGGGAGGTGCAAATATATATGTACAGGAAGCTAGGAGAGTCAAAATGAGGTGTTGTTTTCAGCGACGCGATCATGATCAAACGGCCGAGAGGATTGAGGGGGTTTGGATGGGTTATTGGGACACTTTGGAGGGGAGTTGGGCTGCAACACACACGAGGCCTTTACGGTTCCCCGGTTAACCGTTGGAGTATCAAATGGACTCCAAATGGCACAAAACTTGATAGGCGGTCTACCGGTGGCGTACCAAGGCTGCTTAGTGAATCTCGGTCCATTCCGAGAAAGTTTAACACCCGCACACGCAAAGAGACAAAAGGGGCGCTAGAGGACTTAGCAGTGTCTGTCGTGGTTCTGACTCTGACAGTAATGTAGGGGGGTATGTTTGGAGAGGCTAGATCTCAGCTATTGGGAAGTTGTAAACACACCAAGATGTACGAGTTCAGGCCCTTCGCGGAAGAAGTAACAGCCCTACGTCTCGGTGCCCGGAGGCGGTCGACTGGATTGCTGGTGTGTGAATAACAGGGGTGCGAACCCTCCATGCTGAGGAGGGGGTGGCTTATATAGAGTTCGCCGGCCCTCTCCAACCCTCAGTAATGCAGGGTTTATGGTACATTCAAGGTTGGGCGTTACTGGTAACGCCCCTAATAAAGCGCTATAATGATCGTAAAGACTACTTAACAGCTGACCGTTTGCCTCCGGAGTGACTATAGGTCTCCTGGCGGTCGAGTGGTTGGCTTCATGGTCGAGTGATAGCTTTCTGGTCGAGTGTCTTGAGTCCGTCGAGTGGGATACCTTCAAGTCGATTGAAAGGTGACTTCTCCTAGGGATGTCCTAGGGTGGGGCTCCTTGGACAGGTCCGTGCCCCTACCCTAGGTACATGTCTTCATCATTAGCCCCCGAATGGATCGAGGTTAGAGTGGGGAAAAAGTTGGAGATCTTTCCGACTGGTCCTTTGGGCTACGTGAGCACCTTGTTTTGGGTCAATCGTCACGGATGACGTTGCCAACCTTTTCCAGTCGCCTTGATCCATTCCAGGCCTTTCATCGAGTGAATTTCTTTGCTTGTGACATACTGAGCGCCGGCGCGATTGGGGTCTTCTGTTTTGACAAGTTGTTCTGTGGCCCGCGGATGTCGCGGGATTCGGATTTTGGGAAGCGCGCGGGACGGGAGCGGCCGTAGTAATCGGAAGCGATAAAGAGGAAGCTCCTCGATCCTCGCGTCGCCTTTTTCGCCACGTATTGCGCGTGCGTCTGCTGCGGGATTTGACTGGATAGCCTGGGCCTACCAGTCAGCCACTCGGAAGCGGTCCCTTATAAATCGCCGGCTCGGGATTTCCAAGCAGTGCGCTCTCTTCTCCTCCTTTCTTCTGCCTCTCTCCCTTCGCAAGTCCTTCCGCCACCTCCATTCCCGCCCCAGCGCAGCAGGCCCGTGCGAGGCTTCGCTGGCGACGATGACGAAGAGCAAGACCTCCGCTCTGGAGCGCGCGAAGAAGGCGGCGGCGGCGGGGAAAGGGAAGAGGTCAGCTCGGGGTGGATCTTCCTCTAGGACCGCTCTGCCCAAAGGTTGGATCCAGGGCGACTGGATGCCGTCGGTGCTCCGGCAAGAGGATCTCGACGACATGGTCGAGGGGGGAGTCATTCCCCACCAAGCCGCGCGTCTTCCGGGGGGAGAGATTGAACCTCAACCCCGCGACGGTGAGTGCGTGCTCCTAGCCACCCACATCGACCGAGGGTTTTCTCTGCTGCCCCATCCTTTTTTCTGGAGCTTCTTGAACTTCTTCGGAGCGCAGCTCCACCACTTCACTCCCAACTCCATTGTATACCTTGCCGCTTTCATTTCCATGTGTGAGGCTTTCTTGGGTTGCCGCCCCCATTGGGGACTTTTCAAACACATCTTTACTTGCCGTTCTCAATCGGTCAAGAAGGCCAAGTCGAGTGACGAGAGGACGCAGGTGATCCAGTTGTGTAGGGGCTTGGCGATCCAGGCGAGGGGGAAGAGCTGTTTTCCATCCATTACTTTCCCGGAGTCGGTCCGTGGTTGGCAGTCGACCTGGTTCTACTGTCAGGACCAGGCGACCCCAGGACAGTCGACTGGTCTTCCTCCTTTCTCCCTCGACCGAGCTGAAAAACCCGCTTCTCTAAAAGTGACGCCAGAGGAAAGGGCCCAAGTCAAAGTGTTGGCCGGTCGAGTGGTCAAGCTTGTCCGTGAGGGTGTGACTGGGATGGACCTGCTGGAGGTCTTCCTCCAGAGGCGCATCCAACCGCTCCAGGCCCGTGACCACCCGATGTGGTTGTACTCTGGCCTCGATGACACCACTCGGATCCACCCGGAGGAGGTCACCGACGAGATGCTGGAGGGGTGGCTGTCGAGCATCACGGGGAACAAAGACAACCCCCGAGGAGCCAGGAGGGTAACTCCACTCGACAACTCGTATGAAGTGGACCAGGTATGTCTTTATGCTCCCGACTGAAATCTTGTTTTCTGCATTGGTCTTCTTTGAGTTGGTCCATTGACTTTCGTCTTGTCTATTGCTTTTCGGGCGACCACCGAGATGTACTCGACGCCCAACGGGGCTCAGGAGCCAACTGAGGAAGGGGAGGCGAGCGGAGGTGAGAGTGGGGACGACCAAGGCGAGTGGGAGTCCGACGGCGAAGGAGAGGGAGACGACGCCGTCGACTCCGGCGAAGAGGAGGAGGAGGAGGAGGTCGAACCCCCCCGCCCAGAGGGGCAGTCCAAGCACACACACGACCCAGCGCGGTAACGTGGCAAGGCAACTGCCTTTGTTAGGCAGTCGTCGAAACGCCCTCGGACCTCTTCTCCTACGCTGTCTGGGAAGGTTCCCAAGCACCCACGCACGACGCTGTCCAAACCGCCCAAGGCTCTGCCCAAGATGAAGATAGTTGTCCCTACCATTTCCGGGTAATAATAAAACTTGTCTTCCTTTGTCGACCGCGGACGGATCCTTGGTCGATCCATTGAGCCAACCGACTGACTTTCGAGGCTTGCAGTGCTGCTACTTCTAAGGTCTCCGCCAAGGACGACGACCAAGAGATGGAGGATGCTGTTACCTCCAACCCTAGTATGATTACTGACGTTCTGCATTGAGTCGACTGATCATTTATTGCAACTCTGGTCGATTGAACTTTTCCTTTGGAGCCCCTCCTCATGGTATCGACCTCCCGGATGACGACGACAACGGTTCGTTGAGAGTGAGGAGGCACAAGAGGGCGTCGGCTGACAAGACCTCCCAATCCGCTCCGGCGTCCAAGGCCGTGGCTCGGGATGGTGGTGACACCACTCGGGCTTCTGTGACCTTCGCTGTTCCTCTGGCAAGTGCGCGGCCCTCGTCGTCGACTATGGATCCGTCTTCACTTTTTGCCACATACCCCGTCTCTGAGGACCAAGCGGCTGCTGCGAAAGAGGCTATACGCCAGGCGGGGAACATGATGGAGCAAGTGAAGATGGCTCGGGAGGCCAGCCAAGCAGCCTATGACGCGAGTTCGGCTCTTCAGAGCAACGTCCAGGTCAGTCGACTCAATACTTGGTTTGTTATGATATGTTGTTTGAAGAGTCTCTTTTCCGAAGATCTTTTGTATTTGCATCTGTACAACCACTGGGTGTGTCTTCCAATTCTTGGACGAGTGGGGGCACGCTAAGTGCACCCACTGGGTGTAGTCCCCGAGACTATGGTGGACTGCTGGCAGTCGACTGTAGTCTTTACATTGTGTTGCTGTAGCTGTATTTCTTCACTCGGTTTGGTCGGGCTAGGTCGAGTGGAATTGTATCCGGTCGACTGCGGGCAGTCGACTTTTTTTTTGGTCGAACCAGTGGGGGCACGCTGAGTGCACCCACTGGGTGTAGTCCCCGAGACTACTGTCGAATGTTTTTGATTCGGCTGTGGTCTTAGAAACGTCATCATTGTCTCTTAGTTACTCGGAAGCAACTTATCTTGGACGTCTGTCGACTGATTTTCCTTTTTACAGAAATCTTGCGAACTTGTAGCTCGCTATACTGAGTTGGAGAATCAGCAGATCCAGCTCAACCTTAACTTGAATCTTGCTCAGGAGAATTTGAGGAAGGCGCAAGAAGAAGCAAAAGGTATGGCTGGTGAGGTTCTCCATTCTTAACGGGTGGCTTTTCTTTCTTGTCCATTCTTAATGTTGGTTCCACTCGACGCGCCACAGATAAACTGGAGGAAGCTCTAAAGAAGAAGGACCAAGACCTTGCAGAGGCACAGAAGGAGGCCTCGAGCAAAATGAAGCTTGCAGAGGAGAAATTGGCTTTGGTCGGAGCTCTTGAACAGGAGAACTCCAGACTGAAAACCGCTCTCGAGACAGCTAATCGAGATGCCAGTCGACTGAAGAAGGAGAAGATGGCTCTGCACGACAAGGCGGGTGAGCTGGCGGGGAAGGTTAAAGATCTAGAGGCTTATCTCGGTGGACTTGCCAAGAAGCTGTTCGTCATGCTCGAAGGTAATTACTCTGCCCCGACTGTCTTGCAATTTGCCAAGCCTGTGTAGGGCCACTGTCTTACTCTTGAATCGTGTTTGCAGAATTCTGCCAGAACTTTGAAGAGGAGACCAGTCGAGTGGAGCCAAGCTTGGACCCTATTAACTCTCTTGTGAAGGACGAGGCTGCAATGAATGTGCTCCGCCTGGAGTCTCGTACTGCCAGCGTCGTTGACTATCTGGCTCGGCTGAAAGTTGCGATGTCGCGGATCGACACATCACTCTGTCCTGGGACGACGCTTCAGAACGACCTCGAGTCTCTGATGGCTCGACTTAACGAAGTCCGAGGTCGAGTGGCGGAATGGAAGAAATCTTCTGCTAGATGTGGTGCTGATGTCGCTCTATCTCTGGTCCGCGTCCATTGCAAGGAGGCGCGAGAAGAAAAGCTGGCGGCCATCCAAGTTGCCAATACCAAGAAGCACAGCTTTCAAGACTTCATGGAGACTTTCATCGCCGCTGCCACCCGTATTGCCGACGGGATCGACTTGGATGAGTTCGTCGCCCCTTCCAGTCCTCCTCTTGAGGAGTGAAAAACTTTAAATTTACCTCGGAATGCTGAGTGGATTTGTAACCATTAAACTCTGCCGAGCCGAGGGATCGAGTACTTTGAGGTCTGGGACCTTTTAGGCCTTATCTGATCTTGATTTCTGGTTGAATATCTTCATGGTTTGATTCGTCGAGTGGATCTTGATCTTCACTCGGAATAACCTTGTATTTGCGGCGCAGCTCCAAAGGGGAAGTTAGCAGTCGACTCGTGGATTGGGTTGAGTCTTGTACTTAGGTGAGCACTGGGCTGTAGCTAAGCCTCCGAGTGGGAGGCTTGCTCTCCACTCGGTAGGATTTTTAAACACTTAGGCGAGCACTGGGCTGCAGCTAAGCCCCTGAGCGGGAGGTTCGCTCTCCACTCGGTAGGATTTTTAAACACTTAGGCGAGCACTGGGCTGTAGCTAAGCCCCCGAGCGGGAGGTTCGCTCTCCACTCGGTAGGATTTTTTCAACACTTAGGCGAGCACTGGGCTGCAGCTAAGCCTCCGAGTGGGAGGATTGCTCTCCACTCGGTAGGACTTTTTCAAACTTAGGCGAGTGCCTGACTGCAGCTAAGTCTCTAAGTGAGAGAACTTAGGCGAGTACTGGACTGCAGCTAAGCCCCCGAGTGGGAGGATTGCTCTCCACTCGGTAGGATTTTTTCAAACTTAGGCGAGTGCCTGACTGCAGCTAAGTCTCTAAGTGAGAGAACCTAGGCGAGTACTGGACTGCAGCTAAGCCCCCGAGTGGGAGGATTGCTCTCCACTCGGTAGGATTTTTTCAAACTTAGGCGAGCGCTGGGCTGCAGCTAAGCCTCCGAGTGGGAGTCTGGCTCTCCACTCGGTAGGATTTTTCAAACTTAGGCAAAATGGATTCGCAGCTAAGTCCCCGAGCGGGAGGTTCGCTCTCCACTTGGTAGGATTTTTAAACACTTAGGCGAGCACTGGGCTGCAG
>NC_041386.1:330909111-330985210 GCF_002162155.2 Triticum dicoccoides
GGGCTGTAGCTAAGCCCCCGAGCGGGAGGTTCGCTCTCCACTCGGTAGGATTTTTTCAAACTTAGGCGAGTGCCTGACTGCAGCTAAGTCTCTAAGTGAGAGAACTTAGGCGAGTACTAGACTGCAGCTAAGCCCCGAGTGGGAGGATTGCTCTCCACTCGGTAGGATTTTTTCAAACTTAGGCGAGTGCCTGACTGCAGCTAAGTCTCTAAGTGAGAGAACCTAGGCGAGTACTGGACTACAGCTAAGCCCCTGAGTGGGAGGATTGCTCTCCACTCGGTAGGATTTTCCAAACTTAGGCGAGCGCTGGGCTGCAGCTAAGCCTCCGAGTGGGAGTCTGGCTCTCCACTCGGTAGGATTTTTCGAACTTAGGAGAAACGGATTCGTAGCTAAGTCACCCATTGGGGGATTTCGTAGGCAAACAGAAGTGACATCAATTATTAGAACACTCTTGTCTTTGATAAAAATAAACTGCAGAAATTTTTCTTATTACATCTCGTCCATGGGAGAACTCAAGTGTAAAAGGGGCGGAGTAGTTCCACATTCCAAGATCGTGGCTCGTCGATCTGGCGATCAACATTGTAGAGGTGATATGCTCCATTGTGGAGGACTTGGTCACAATGAAGGGGCCTTCCCAAGTAGGAGCAAGCTTGTGTGGTTTCTGTTGATCCACTCGGAGGACCAAATCTCCTTCTTGAAAGGCTCGACTCTTCACATTCCGGGCGTGGAATCGACGCAAGTCTTGGTGATAAATGGTCGATGTGATCATGGCCATCTCCCTCTCTTCTTCTAGGAGGTCGACTGCGTCTTGCCGGGCCTGTTCTGCTTCATCTTCGGTGTAAAGCTCGACTCGGGGTGCGTTGTGAAGAAGATCACTTGGTAGAACTGCTTTGGCTCCATAAACCAGAAAGAATGGGGTTCTTCCAGTCGACCGGTTAGGGGTGGTCCTCAAACCCCACAGAACTGACGGAAGCTCGTCGACCCAAGCACCTGCCGCGTGCTTGAGATCACGCATCAGTCGAGGCTTTAGCCCTTTGAGAATCAGACCATTTGCTCTTTCAGCTTGTCCATTCGACTGGGTATGGGCGACCGATGCGTAGTCGACTCGAGTGCCTTGAGAGGCGCAAAAAGCTCTGAACTTGTCCGAATCGAAGTTTGACCCATTGTCAGTGATGATGCTATGCGGGACTCCATATCTAAATGTTAGCCCTCTGACGAAACTGATAGCAGTGCAAGCATCAAGATTCTTGATAGGCTTAGCTTCAATCCATTTGGTAAACTTGTCGACTGCCACAAGCACATGAGTGAAACCACTTCTGCCTATTCTCAGTGGACCAACCATGTATAGTCCCCAAACAGCAAAGGGCCAGACGAGTGGAATGGTCTTCAGGGCTGATGCAGGCTTGTGTGACATGTTGGAGTAGAACTGGCACCCTCCACACTTGTCGACTATCTCTTTTGCCATCTCATTTGCTCCAGGCCAGATCCCGCTCGGTATGCTTTAGCCACAATGGTCCGAGAGGACGCATGGTGACCACAGGTCCCCGAGTGGATATCACCAAGGATTATCCGACCTTCTTCTGGTGTTATGCACATCTGACCAATTCCAGTCGCGCTTTCTCTATACAACTGCCCCTTTATGACTGTGAAGGCCTTGGATCGGCGGACGATCTGTCGAGCCTCTTCCTCGTCCTCTGGGAGCTCTTTTCATAGGATATACACGATGTACGGTATTGTCCAGTCGGGAGTGATTGCCAAGACTTCCATGATTAGGTCGACCACAGCAGGAACTTCGACTTCAGTCGGATCTGTGACACTTTTCGGTTGTGGGGCTTCTTCTGTGAAAGGATCCTCCTGGACTGAGGGCGAGCGGATGTGCTCCAAAAACACATTGCTGGGAATGGCTTCTCTCTTGGAGCCTATCTTTGCCAGATCATCAGCTGCTTGATTTTTCAGTCGGGGGATGTGATGAAGCTCTAACCCCTCGAATTTCTTTTCTAGCTTTCTCACTGCATTGCAATAACCAGTCATAGCCGGACTTCTGACGTCCCACTCCTTCATCACCTGATTAACCACCAAATCTGAGTCGCCGTAGACCATGAGGCGACGGACGCCGAGTGAAATGGCCATGCGCAACCCGTACAAGAGTGCTTCATATTCTGCTTCATTATTGGAGGAATCGAAGTGAATCTGGAGAACATATCTGAGCTTATCTCCTCGGGGGGAGACTAGAACTACCCCAGCACCGGAACCATTCAGCATCTTAGATCCATCGAAGAACATGGTCCAGTGCTCCGAGTGAACTTGAGTCGGAAGTTGCTGTTCAATCCACTCGGCGATGAAATCTACGATTGCTTGGGACTTGATAGCCTTCTTTGCTTCAAACTTGATATCTAAGGGAAGGAGTTCAATCGCCCACTTGGCCACTCGACCAGTTGCATCTCTGTTATGCAGAATCTCTAACAGTGGGGCGTCGCTGATGACTGTAATGGAGTGGTCAGAGAAGTAATGTGCAAACCTTCTTCGTGGTCATGTAAATCCCATATACAAGCTTCTGATAGTGAGGGTATCTTTGTTTTGAAGGGGTCAAAACCTCAGACAGATAATAGACTGGGCGCTGAACTCTGAAGGCCTTTCCTTCTTCTTCCCGCTCGACCATAAGTACTGTACTGACAACTTGTCCTGTGGCTGCAATGTAAAGCAGTAGAGGCTCTTTGCTGATTGGGGCAGCAAGCACCGGCTGGGTGGAGAGCAGAGCTTTGAGCTCTGCAAATGCTGCGTCAGCTTCTGGAGTCCACTCGAACTTGTCAGACTTCTTCATCAGTCGGTAAAGAGGCAACGCCTTTTCACCGAGACGAGAAATGAATCGACTTAGAGCGACCAAGCAGCCTGTAAGCTTTTGGATATCGTGCACGTGTACAGGACGCTTCATCCGGAGTATGGTGCCATCTTTTTCAGGATTGGCATCGATCCCCCGTTCGGAAACGAGAAAACCGAGTAACTTTCCACCTGGAACTCCGAACGTGCACTTTGATGGATTGAGCTTGATATCATACCTCCTGAGGTTGGCAAAGATTTCAGCAAGGTCAGCCCGCAGGTCGGAACCTTTCCGTGACATGACCACAATATCATCCATGTATGCCTCCACATTTCGACTGATTTGAGTGAGTAGACACTTCTGAATCATTCTCATGAACGGGGCTCCGGCGTTCTTGAGGCCGAACGGCATGGTGACGTAACAGAAGCATCCGAATGGAGTGATGAAAGCTGTTTTGATCTCGTCGGGTCCATACAGATGGATCTGATGGTACCCGGAATAGGCATCTAGAAAAGACAATCTCTCGCACCCCGCAGTCGAGTCGACTATTTGGTCGATGCGAGGGAGGGGAAAATGATCTTTCGGGCAGGACCGATTGATATGTTTGAAATCAATGCACATGCGAAGTGACGTGTCCTTCTTGGGGACCATGACAACATTGGCGAGCCACTCGGAGTGGTAAATCTCTCGGATGAACTCCGCTGCTAAGAGCCGAGCCACCTCCTCGCCAATAGCTTTCCTCTTTTGGACGGCGGACCGTCGAAGATGTTCTTTCAAGGGCTTGAACTTCGGGTCGACTCGTAGACGGTGCTCAGCCAGCCCCCTGGGAACTCCAAGCATGTTAGAAGGCTTCCATGCGAAGACGTCCCAGTTCTCACGGAGGAACTGGATGAGCGCTTCTTCCTATTTGGAGTCGAGCGTCGTCGAGATGTGAGTCGGAGCAGCGTCGGGGTCGGTCGGGTGAATGTGAGTTGTCTTAGTTTCACCGGACGACTGAAAAGCAGATTCTGAAGCAGGCTTCTTGGCTCGTAGCAATTCACTCGGATCAGCAGTCTTCTGGTACTCTTGCAGCTCAACAACTGCCATCTGAGCGTCAGCAATCTTCGATCCTTTCTGAAAACACTCCTCGGCTTTCTTCCTATTGCCGGTAACGGTGATCACACCTCTGGGGCCGGGCATCTTCAACTTGAGATACACGTAGCATGGTCGAGCCATGAAGCGCGTGTAAGCCGGCCGGCCCAGGATAGCATTTTAAGCACTTTAGAAGTCCACAACCTCAAATGTCAATTTTTCCTTGCGGTAATTCTTTGAATCACCGAAAACTACGTCGAGAGCAATCTGGCCGAGTGACTCGGCTTTCTTTCCAGGAATGACTCCATGGAAGCTCATGTTGCTGGCACTGAGCCTGGACATCGGAATGCCCATCCCTTTCAATGTCTGAGCATACAATATGTTCAGGCCACTGCCACCATCCATCAGGACTTTGGTTAGTCGGGTGCCTTCGACAATTGGGTCGACCACCAAAGCTTGCCTCCCAGGGGTGCCAATGTGCGTAGGGTGATCGGACTGGTCGAATGTGATGGCAGTCTGAGACCACTTCAGATAACTGGGTGTCGCCGGAGCAACATCAGCAAAAATCATCAGGGTGGAATTGATTTGGGGGTATCCATCGTCACTGTCTTCCTTGTCCTCGACTCTGTCCGACTCTTTTTCCTTATCCTTAGACTGTTTGCCTTGAAACTGCTGGATTAGGAGCTAGCACTATCGAGTGGTATGCTTTGGGTAAATAAAATTACCCTCTTCATCTTTCTTGGTGTGGATGTGACATGGCAGATCCAAAACATTGTTTCCATCCTGATCCTTGACTTTCTTGGGCTTCCAGGGGCCTTTGGGTTTCCCCTTGAAGTTTCCCTGGGCTACGGCTAGGGCCTCCCGAGGAGCGGCTGGCTCGGCCTTCCGCTTCTGTTTCCGGCTGGAGTTTCATCCGGTTTCTTGGGCAACTTCCTTGTGCTTGCCACTCCGGAGTCGGTCCTCGTCTTCACCATTAGCATACTTGGTGGCAATCTCCATCATCCGATTCAGGGACATCTCTCCGGTTCGACCGAACTTCAGATTCAACTCTCTGTATTTAATGCCTTCCTTGAAGGCACAAACTGCTTGATGGTCTGGCACATTCTCAACCGAGTGATGCAGTGTGATCCACCTCTAGATGTATTCCCTCAGGGTTTCATTCAGCTTCTGCACGCAAGACCGCAGCTCTGTAAGGCCTGCAGGTCGCTTGCATGTTCCTTCAAAGGTTGTGATAAACACTCGGGAGAGATCCTCCCAAGTGTAAATGCTGCTGGGTGCCAACTGATTTAGCCACGCTCTGGCTGAGCCCTCTAGCATGAGAGGCAAATGTATCATGGCCACCTCATCATTGTCACCGCCAATCTGTACAGCCACTCGGTAATCTTCGAGCCAAGTGTCAGGCTTAGACTCACCGGTGAACTTGCTGACTCCAGTCGCCAACCGAAAGTTGGGAGGAATCACCGCGGCCCTGATGGCTCGACTGAAACACTCTGGCCCTGAAACACGCATCCTGCTGCTGGAGGGCGCATCTCTGTTCTGGCCTTCCCGATGAGCCCTATTCCTTTCAACCAAGCCTTGAACGAGGACAGATCTCGCATCAAAGCCTGGGTCCCTGGGGTCGACGGGAACCCTCTGCCCAACGCTATGAGGGCGTCTGTCATCTCGATGTCGAGGCGCATATGACCCACTCCTCGGGGGAGGGGTTGGCACTCGACGTTGATCATCACGATCGAATCGGTGATCATACTGCTCATTCCTTCTATACTGATCATGCCGGTCGCCACGTCCCTCACGCCTCGGGGGCGACCGTGGGCTGTGAGCCGACTGGACTGTATCTGTTGCAACGGATCGACTGTGCATCCTGTTCCACGACTGAGAAACGGCGGAATTCTGGTTTCCCGCCGCCCGGAGCAACTCTCTGATCTGCAACAAGCCCCTGCCAGCCTCCGACTAGGAGGGCTGAATTGATTCTGCTATACGGGCCGCAGCGGCCAAATTCTGAACTGGGGTTCGATATACCTGCGTCGGCAGGAAGAGCTGGCGTCGACTAGACTCGGGAGCCCGCTGACACGCTTGCTCGTCGAGTGCTCGCTGGAGATTCTCCAGTCGAGTGTGCTCGGCCAAATTAGCCAGGCGCGCGTCCTCCAAGGCCCGTGCCTCAGGGGACTCTCCGATGATAGGGGTGCGGAGGGCGTCCGTGTTCCGGCGGCGAAGCTCCTCTCGTTGTGATGACGTGAGAGGTTCGGGGAGATACTCATCGTGGGGATGTGATGGGCCGCCCCCACCCGCGCCTCCATCAGCGCGAGGGAAACCGGGAGGACTGTGCGTTCCATCGACCACCAGGACCTCAGCCGCGGGGTCGCTGCTGTCGCACTCGGATGCGGTCTCGGCAGAGCCAGTCGACAGGTCGAACAGGCCGCAGAGGGATTCGTCGGGCTCGATTGCCGCGACTTGCGGGGTGGCCGACTGGAGAGCCACGGCGTGCCTCACCCACCTCTGAAGTCTCGACCGACCGGAGCGCTTGCGCCGGTGGGAGACAGAGCGGGGAGACGATCCGGGGGCCGACCGATACTGGGTCGACGGCTGCCGCAGGAGGACGCCACGAACGCATGCGCGGAAATGCGTCGCACCGCGGACGGGGAGCGCGTCGATGTCGAGTGGCGCCTCCTGAAGCCAGGCGGAGTCGTCGGCGATGAATGTGAGCGCGCCGAGGCGGATCTCGCGGCCCTCCACCAAAACTCCGCACGAAACCATGATCAAAGGGATCGGGAAAATCGCAACTTCTCCAATCAGGCGCTAAGATTCCTGCCCCACGGTGGGCGCCAACTGTCGTGGTTCTGACTCTGACAGTGATGTAGGGGGGTATGTTTGGAGAGGCTAGATCTCAGCTATTGGGAAGTTGTAAACACACCAAGATGTACGAGTTCAGGCCCTTCGCGGAAGAAGTAACAACCCTACGTCTCGGTGCCTGGAGGCGGTCGACTGGATTGCTGGCGTGTGAATAACAGGGGTGCGAACCCTCCATACTGAGGAGGGGGGTGACTTATATAGAGTTCGCCGGCCCTCTCCTGCCCTCAGTAATGCAGGGTTTAAGGTACATTCAAGGTTGGGCGTTACTGGTAACGCCCCTAATAAAGCGCTATAATGACCATAAAGACTACTTAACAGCTGACCGTTTGCCTGCGGAGTGACTATAGGTCTCTTGGCGGTCGAGTGGTTGGCTTCATGGTCGAGTGATAGCTTTCTGGTCGAGTGTCTTGAGTCCGTCGAGTGGGATACCTTCAAGTCGATTGAAAGGTGACTTATCCTAGGGATGTCCTAGGGTGGGGCTCCTTGGACAGGTCCGTGCCCCTACCCTAGGTACATGTCTTCATCAGTGTCGAAATGTAGAACGGACAACGGGGAAAATGCTCGGATGCATGAGACGAACACGTATGCAAATGAGATGCACATGATGACATGATATGAAATGCAAGACATGGACAAAAGCAAAACAAATACAAAACCCAACCACAAAGGGAAACTCATATCGCATCTCCGAAAAAGGAAAGAGTCGGAGTACAAATATGGAAAGTTGTATCCGAGGCGTTACAACACTCCACCACTACGAGAGGATCTCGTCCCGAGATCTAGGAGATGCGATGGACTCAAACACTCCAACTATTTGGGCATCAAGATGGACTCAAACAAGCAGGTCACAATGGAGCAAAATGTAGAGCACATCATTATGAACATTTTGATATATCATGCATGCAAAACAGAGCTACAGTGATAGAGTTATGGCATGTTGAGCAGTGCTTGAAAATGTTTCACGTAAAAGACTTAGGCAAAATTTCTACCTCCAAATCTAGGGTTTCACTATAGCACGTAGATCGAGGATCGCCGGAGTTGGAGGTCGCCGGAGTGGTTCTCGCCGGAGCAGAGGAGGGACTTGTCGGATCCGGGTCGGGGATGACGGGGGTGGCGAGCTGCGGGCGCGGGCGAGGTCACGGGAGTGCGGGCGACGGTGCACCGCGGCACTGGGAGGGCGGCAGCTGCCGGCCGGAGGAAGATCGGCGGCAAGGTGGCACTGGCGCACCGGCGGGAAGTGGCAGACGGCGGCGGGGAGGCGCTGCTCCACTCGGGCGGCGCGAGCGCGCATGGAGGTGGAAGGGCGACACGGAGGCGGCGCGGGCTCGGCGGGCCCCGCGCGGGCCTGGCGGGCCTGCGGTGGAGGTGGGCGGCGCGGGACACGTGGCGCGTGGGGATTGGTGCGGAGCGCCGGCAGGATTCGTCCGGCGGCGGCCGGACGTGTCCGGTGACAGTGGGGGCAAATTAGGGTTTGGACTACAAGATTTCGAGGGGAGGTGTAAATATATAGGTAGAGGGAGCTAGGAGAGTCCAAATGAGGTGCGGTTTTTGGCCATGCGATCGTGATCGAACGGCCGAGGGGATGGATGGGGTTTGGATGGGTTATTGGGCCACTTTGAAGGGGTGATGGGCTGCAATACACACAAGGCCTTTATAGTGCCCCGGTTAACCGTTGGAGTATCAAACGGACTCCAAATGGCACGAAACTTACCAGGCGTTCTTCCGGTGGCGTACCAAGGACACTTGGCAAATCTCGGTCCATTCCGAGAAAGTTTGACACCCGCACATGGAAAGATACAAAAGGGGGCGCTGGAGGACGTAGGAGTGTCGGATTGCAAAACGGACAATGGGGAAAATGCTCGGATGCATGAGATGAACACGTATGCAAATGAGATGCACATAATGACATGATATGAAATGCAAGACATGGACAAAAGAAAAAAACAAAGACAAAACCCAACCACGAAGGGAAACTCATATCGCATCTCCGGAAAAGGCAAGAGTCAGAGTAAAATATGGAAAGTTGTATCCGGGGCGTTACACGCTTATATTGAGAAACCACATTTCCCTGCTAGAATAAAGGATCATGCTAAAGCTTAAACTGTGGTTCATAAGAGTAATACTAGAACACCTACACCCCGTGAACAAATTAAAATTGAACCTAGTATTGCTGTGGTTAAAGATCTCTTGGTCGATAATATCGATGGACATGTTATTTACTTTTGTGATGAAGCTGCTAGAATTGCTAGACCCGATACTAAAGATAAACATAGACCTGTTGTCAGCATGCCTTTTGTTTCTGTTAAAATAGGAGATCACTGTTATCATGGCTTAAGCGATATGGGTGCTAGTGTGAGTGCAATACCTTATACTTTATATAAAGAAATTATGCATGATATTGCACATGCTGAGATAGAATATATTGATGTCACTATTAAGCTTGCCAATAGAGATACAATTTCACCAGTTGGGATTGTTAGAGATGTTGATGTCTTGGTGGTAAAATTAAGTATCCTACTGATTTTCTTGTTCTTGCTTCCCCACAAGATGACTTTTGTCCCATTATATTTGGTAGGCCATTCTTGAATACTATTAATGCTAAGATAGACCGCAAAAGGATGTTGTTACTATTGGTTTAGGGGATATGTCTGATGATTTTAATTTGGTAAATTTCATAGACAACCCCATGATAAGGAATTGCCTAGTGTCGGTGTCAAAACCGGCTGATCTTGGGTAGGGGGTCCCGAACTGTGCGTCTAGGATCGATGGTAACAGGAGACGGGGGACACGATGTTTACCCAGGTTCGGGCCCTCTCTATGGAGATAATACCCTACTTCCTGCTTGATTGATCTTGATGAATATGAGTATTACAAGAGTTGATCTACCACGAGATCGTAATGGCTAAACCCTAGAAGTATAGCCTATGAATATGGTAATGAGTATATGTGTTGTCCTTTCCGGACTATCCCCTTCGGTTTATATAGACACCGAGGGGATCTCGGGTTTACATGGAGTCGGTTACATAAGAAGGAATCTTCGGTCGCCAGGCTTGCCTTCCACACCAAGTAGAGTCCAATCCGGGCAAGGTGCAGTCTTCGGCCTTCATGTCTTCACAGCCCATCAGTCCGGCCCAAAGGATAACAGGTCGGACGCCCGAGGACCCCTTAGTCCAGGACTCCCTCATTAGCCCCTGAAACTGGCTTTCATTGACGAGGAGTCCGGCGTGCAGATTGTCTTCGGAATTGCAAGGCGGGTTCCCCTTTATCCGAACTCCAAGATAGTCTTCGGATGCGACGATAGTATACGGACTTGTCACATACCACACACAACCATAGAGAGAATATATATTTTCACACGAGTTATATCCGCTGACAGCTTTTTACAACACGACATTGCGTTTGTTCGGTCATAATTTCGAACCGCTTTTCGTCTATCGCTTCATGTTTTGAGACACGGTTGCCATTGACACGTCTTGTCAAAGCAGAGATCGTGTCCCCTTATCGCGGGATTCTCATCAATGCGGGCATGGGTAACCCAACCGTGCCGTTTATACAGCCCTTGGGAATAGGCAAGTTTTTTGGACGAGTGGGGAGGTGCTTGATATTCACGGCCTTTATAAGGGGATAAGAACACTCTCCCTTTACCCACACCCTTCTTCATCTTCAGTCCTTGCGTCCTCGAGCTCTAGCGTCCAAGCTTTAGCTTTTCCTCTTTCGAGAAGGCACTCCAATCATGTCCGGATCCGGAGCTGGAGGCAAGTGGATGGCCTCCCCCGTTGAGAAGAAGGACATCACGGAGCTCCGGGAGGACGGCTATTTAGCCAAGGAGATTTCTCACCGACTCCGGGAAAAAGGGGCAAATCGTCCCTACCCCCGAGCCCCATGAGAGGGTTGTGTTTCTCACACACTTCATCCGTGGGCTGGGATTCCCTCTTCATCCATTTGTCCGTGGATTGATGTTTTACTATGGGTTGGACTTCCACGATTTGGCCCCCAACTTTATCCTCAATATCTCCGCATTCATAGTTGTGTGTGAAGCATTTCTCCGCATCCCACCTCACTTTGCCCTATGGCTAAAGACTTTTAATGTAAAGCCAAAGGTGGTGCGTGGTCGACAGGCCGAGTGCAGAGGTGCCATGGTGGGCAATATGCCCAATACCACCTGGCTCGAAGGCTCGTTCGTAGAGACGGTGAAGGGATGGCAATCGGGGTGGTTCTATCTCACCGAGCCGCGCGACACCAACTGGGCGGCGGCTCCCAAATTCCAATCCGGAGTCCCGATGCGGCTTACCTCTTGGCAAGAGAAGAGCCTGACCTGGGGATCTTTGGAAGAGATCACGGGGCTTCAAACGTGCCTCTAGAATATGATAACCCGGAAGATCAAGCTTGTTGATGTGATCCAGGTCATGCTTGTACGCTGGGTCCTTCCATGTCAGCGTCGGACCTGTTATTTGTGGGAGTTCGATTCGGCCGAGCACCAGAGGCTGCTAAGGCTTTTTGGCACGACGCATGAAGATATTTGGAAGGTGCTCTTCAAGGGCAGCGACACGCCTCCACCCTTGACCAAAGATCGCGGGCTCAACTCTAAGCGTCAGGCCAATTCGGCAAGCCATCAAGGTATTGTCTTTAAGGACACACCTCGAGGAAGAATACTAAGCCTTCTTATCAATTTCTTTTTCAGGCCTAGGTCGACCTAGAGGGACGGATTAATAGTCTGGCTCCGCTGCCCAAAGACGAAGAAACCCCACTCCTTACGGAGATGCTATTTCCGGCACCTTATGACATGCCGGAGAAGAAGGTCAAAACCACGGCCAAGGGGACCAGGAGTGGGCTTCGCCGAAGGAGCACCTTGGTCATCTCGTCGGACGATGAGACAGACCCCTCAGTCGTCGACAATGACGACGAGGAGGGACGCGACTCCCCCCCTGCGGGAGGAAGGGAGAAAAGTGAGGCCTCCACGAGTTTGGAGGCGGAGGCGCCCAAGAGGGGGAGAAACTCCCTCATGGATAACTCCGCGTGGGATGTTGATAGCAGTTCGGAGCGACCTCGCCGGACCAAGCCTCGGGCCGCCTCGTGAGTACCAGAATCAAAAACATCTGGCCATCTCGGTTTGCAATATTGATACATCTTATACCTTGTCATTGCAGTCCGACACGCGATGGCTCCCCGCGATCCTCGACAGAGGATTCGCTTGAATCGAAGGAGATGGCTAGCATGTCTCCCCCACCTGCTCATTCCATATCACCCAAGGGTGATGACGAGGTGGTGTCCAAAAAGACTTTCCTAGGCCAGGGGGAGATTCCGGAGACCATCGGGGTCACGTCCCAGGATGACTCCTTGGCCGCCGGACATACGGGGAAAAAAGTCCCCACGGGGACTGGTGACGGGTACCGAGTTCCCTTCAGGCCTCAGCCGGATACCATTCCGGAGATCTACATGGCTCCGTGGTCCAGCGAACAGCATTCCCCCCAAGGAGGGAATGTGCCTGTTCCACCGGTGACCTCTGTCCAACCAGAGGCACCGAATAATCTGCTGGAGGCGCTAGGAGGTGCCTCTATCATAGATGAGCATCATGTCCTTATGGACACGGTAATAGAGAAGGTTCAGTTTGTCAAAAGCGGACTGACGGAAGCCCGCACTAGCCTTCTAACGGGCTTTGAGGTAAGTAATGTGATTGTAGGAAAAATATCACCTTAGAGACAGTAGCCCCTGATGCTCTATTTCGTGTTCGGGAGGAAAAGCCAAACAGAGGATCGAGAATAAATATCGCATGAGTCTAACATGAGTTCTCTATGTGAATAAGCAGGTATTGCTGCAGGCTACCACTACTCATGCTGCGGAAGTTTTCGAACTGAAGCGGAAACTGGAGCGGGCCGAGGAGGAGCTCGGCCTCCTGAAGAAGCAGCTGGAGGATAGCCAAGGTATGCAGGAACCTGTGGGCACATTTTGAAAAAATGAGTAGTCCAACCAGACTAAAGTGTCATAAACTTTATTTGGGGCCACGACCGAGGTGGCGGCCTTAAGAAGGCGCTACCCGAGGCCGAGGCTAAAGAGGCCAAGGAACACGCCTTGCGCGAGAAGCATGAGGCCCGGGTTGGCGAGGCGCAGCGACAGCTCCAGGGCGCGATAGAGAGGTTTGAGTCCTTGGAGCGCATTGTAAAGTGCAAGAGTCCAAATTGCTGAAGGCCCGCCAGAGCGCACATGATGCACGAGCCGAAGCCCAGAGCGCCCTCTAGGAAATTCAGGCGGCCAAGAAGATTACTGCGGGTAAATCTTTCACTATGCATAGCAAGTGTGTAGAAGAAACGTTCCTTGTACTTATCCTGAATTTGGATTTTCCAGGGGCATTTACAAATCTACCGCACAGTGTGTCAAATGCTGCCGAGCATTATAGAGACGGAGAAGGGATGTCTATGGAGAAGCTGTTCTGGTCCCAATATCTGGGATCCGAACATCCGGTGCCCTTCAGCGACCAGCTAAAGCAGTTGGTCGAGCTGCATAGGTTGGTAGAGCTAGCCATGAAGGACATGATAGTCCGGCTGTGGCCTATCGATCCTATACCTAGCAGCTACTTCGGGCTTGTGCAGCGGCCTATGAGTGCCTGTCCGCGGCTCGAAGTCGTGAAGTGGTTCATCTATATTGAAGGTGCGCATATGGCCTTTGCCCGCGTCAAGACACATTGGGCAAAGCTGGATACCAAGAAGCTGATGACCGAGGGACCGCTGGAGGGCAAGGAGCATCATCGACACAGGCATTATTTTGAAGGTGTCCAGGAGGGGTCCCGCCTTGTGGGGGAGCAATGTTCAAAGGATATCATATTCCCATGAGAACATGTGTATTACCTTGCCATGTAATATGGAACAATGGTGTTTATGTAGTATAATGCTTATGATTTAAATTTACCTCCTGTGCGGCCGTTTATTAACTCTGAGGGTTGACTAGTCATCGGCTTCTGCCCCCACGTAGATAGTATGAGGGTGTTCGCGATAAATCTAAAGACTCTTTACTCCACATTCTGGTCCTTAAAGGAGGTGTTTAGCGCAACGAACAAGGCAATCAGACTATGCGGCCTTTACCGCCCTCACTTAGCCATAGGAGTTTGACAATTAAGAAAGTTGGCGAAGCCCTTGGTATTCGAAAGACCGAACTAGGGGTGCTATGCATTCCTAATCGGGGGAACCAATTCTTCGCAAGAAGCGGATCTCTAACGATTTGGTACCTCTCGAACAGCTGACCGGCTCTCGCCGCATCATGATAGTTAGTTTTCGGCTTTCTCAATGAGGTGCTCGTCCGGAAGAACCGGGACACAATCGCAGTAGTTCTCCCTTTACTACCCTAGCCGATATAGCGGAACGTAAGGTAGCAAGGACAGGAGCTGGGCAACCCAACTATTGACGAAAGACATGATTCGGAGCCGATGCATATAATGTTATAAGTTCGGGGTGCCGAACTATACTATAAAAGTGTTCGGACTTTTTATTGCCGTAGTGGTGGGTGTAATGAAGCCCCTGTCATAGTAATACGTACCATGGTGTACGTGTGAAGTGAGTCATTAATACCGAGGTGAGTAAACGGAAAAATGAAATAATAAGCTAACGCTACCATGTATTCACCCATTGTGATGTAACTAGTACGTCAAGGTGTACTTTGTACAAGGAATGCGATAAGCAAGTAGGGCTATTTAACATGCCGCAACCAAGGGCGAGCTACGTGCGGGTGTGAAAAGCAAGTATGGCAATCATTTAGTAGAGACCACCTGGGGATTCCCTTGTAAGCCAGAGCTCCTTGCCTCCTTGGTGTGTTCTGCAAGCGGGTTGTCTGAATAGGCCTCCAAAAGAGAAAAAAAGTAAAAAAGAAATAGTAAAAGCGTGCGAATCCCAGGGTCGGTCGAGCCATACAGTGGATCACAAACGAGTTATGCCTCCGTCAATTCCCATGTGGTTTTGAATGCGTGGTTTATGTACGTGCGGTATTAGTGCCATTGCCTCCTCAGGGCTGGGATGGAGGTCAAATTGCTAATTCGGCTCTTGACGAGACGAGCTGTCCTACTGCAGTGTGGTCCGGACACTCCGGATGATGTCCAGGGGCTTGGCGGCCGGATTATAATGCTGCTTGAGAAGGCCGCTCTATACTTCTGTTGCTAGGGTAGCAGTGTGCTCCTCTATACGGAAGGAGCATTCCGTGTTTCCATTTACTATAATGATGCCATGTGGGTCGGACATCTTGATCTTGAGATAAGTGTAATGTGGCACCGCATTGAATCTAGCGAATGCGGTTCATCCGAGCAGGGCATGATAGCCGCTGCGAAATGGGACGATATCGAAGATTAGTTCTTCGCTTCGAAAGTTATCCGGGGAACCAAATACTACCTCCAGCGTTATTGAGCCCGTACAACGGGCCTTTACGCCTGGTATGACTCCTTTAAAGGTAGTCTTCGTGGGCTTGACCCTTGAGGTTCGATGCTCATTTTACGTATTGTATCCTGATAGAGCAGGTTGAGGCTGCTACCACCGTCCATTAGGACCCGTGTCTGGTGAAATCCATCGATGATTGGGTCGAGGACCAGTGTGGCTGAACCGCCGTGGCGAATGCTGGTGGCATGATCTCGGCGGTCAAAGGTGATCGAAAATGACAACCACGGATTGAATTTCGGGGCGACTGGCTCTAACACATAGACGTCCCTAAGTGCGCGCTTGCGATCCCTTTTGGGGATGTGTGTAGCATGTATTATGTTCACCGTTTTGACTTGAGGGGGAAATTTCTTTTGCTCCCCAGTGTTCGGCTACCGGGGCTCCTCGTCATCTTCCTCGCTCTGTGATTCTCCTTCCTTGTTTCTGCTATAGACCTTGCTGGCTTGTTTAAATACCCGGCAATCTCTGTTAGAATGGTTGGCCGGTTTGTCTGGGGTGGCATGTATTTGGCAAGGACGATTGAGTATGCGGTCCAAGCTGGATGGTCGTCCGCTGCTCCTTTTATAGGGCTTCTTTCGTTGGCCGGACTTGGAGCCACTATATCCGGCGTGAACTGCAGTGTCATCGGCGTTAGCGCCATTTCTTCGGCGTTTGTGTCTGTTGCACCGGAGCTTCCCGATGCTGTTTTTGGCCTCAGAGGGGCCTGTTTCGTTGGCTGTGTTTGTACTACGAGCCAGCCAACTATCCTCTCCCACGCAAAAGCAGGTCATAAGTGCCGTGAGGTCTTCCATGGATCTCGGCTTTTCCTGGCCGAGGTGGCGGGCAAGCCATTCGTCCCGGATGCTATGCTTAAAGGCCGCTAGGGCTTCAGCATCCGGACAGTCGATGATCTGGTTTTTTTTGTTAGGAACCTAGTCCAAAATTTTCTGGCTGATTCTCCCGGTTGTTTGAACTAATTGGCTTAAGTCATCAGCATCGGGTGGCCAGACATATGTACCCTGGAAATTGTCGAGGAAGGCCTCTTCCAAGTCCTCCCAGCTGCCGATGGAGTTCTCAGGCAGACTATTGAGCCAGTGTCGAGCTGGTCCTTTGAGCTTTAATGGGAGGTATTTGATGGCATGGAGATCTTCTCCTCGGGCCATGTCTATGTGACGAATAAAATCTTCGATCCACACTACGGGGTCGGTTGTTCCGTCGTATGATTCAATATTGAAATGCTTGAACCCCTCGGGGAATTCATGATCCAGCACCTCGTCTGTGAAGCAGAGAGGGTGTGCGACACTGTAACGCCCTGAGACCGATGTGCCATGTGTCTCCCAGTTTTTTGCCGTCGTTCCCATGTCCATCGCTTGTGTGTTGCATCTTGTCATGTCATCATGTGCATTGCATCATCATGTTTTCAAAACTTGCATCTGTCCTGGCCTCCCCGTTCCCTCCGTTGTCCGTTCTGAGCACGGACACATTCGCACGCGCCGGTGGCATGTCCGGAATAGTATTATTAATAAGTGGCCGGAAAATGTTCTCGGAATGGGTTGAAAGTTGGCATGTGGTGTTTTTATGTTGTAAATAGGTCGCGTGCCAAGTTTCATCGCATTCGGAGTCCGTTTGATGCCCCAACAAATAACTATAGCGGCACCACTGCCGGTCTAACGTCGGACGGTTTCGATCTCCGAAAACTGTTGCCGGGTTTTTCCCTCTCTTTCCTCCCTAGACCATCTACACAGTCCACTACCTACCGCCAGACCTACCTTCCCCCCCTCTCGATCGCATCCATCGGTCATGATCGGAGGCTCCAAGAACCCCTCCTAACCCCCCTTGCCTCCATGGCCTTTTGTCAGACCCCCTCTCTGCATAGTTCTCAGACCCCCTCGCGCGTCCAAAAACCTCCCCGAACCCGGCCATGCACTCATGTCCGTTGAGTCCGGATTGTCACCCAGCATCCTTAAAACGTCTTTGTTTATTTGTTGGACTCGCCCACCCTAATTTTTCTCGATCGTCTGATTTGAATCGGTGGGCCCAAATGCACCTCAAATACACCTGCTATATACTTGGGATCCAACCCAAAAAATTAGGAGGATTGTCCCATCAGTCCCATCCCGCCGCCGCTAGCCGGTCTCGATCCACCTCGGGGTCTCCTTCTCCTCATTTTCCTCCACCCACCAACGAGCTCTCTCCACTGCTACTCATCGATCCGGATGCCTGGGCCCTTGATCCAAAATTCCCTCGGCCTCCAACCTGCAATCCTTCTGCTCGATCCGGATGTGATCGAGGCCGTGCCCCTCGTCCCCGCGCCCCTGATTCGCTTGATCCAGAGGAGAGGACCACGCCATTGTCAAGCTCCTCCCGAAGCTTTTTCTTCGCCATCGCCGTTCGGCGCCATCGAAGCCCGCCATGGGAGAATTTCAAGCAGCTCCTCCCACGAAGCCCTAGCACCCGTCGCCGCCGGCCTACTACCTTGCCACCCCAGATCTCCTCTACCCACGCCTGCATCCACACGTTGCTGCTCCGCCCCGCATGCCACCTCACCAGAGAACGCCATACGCGCCCGGATCCACTCGTCTCCGTCACAAGCACCAAGTCCCGCCGCCAGCAGCGCCGCAGCTGTCCTCGTCCATGCGCTCGAGTCATCGAGCGAGCACCTCCCTGCGTCCCTGGCCTCGTCCGAGTGCCGCCCCTTTGCTGTTCTCCATCGCGGCCGAGCCGCCCATCAACCAGTGCCCCGAGCTCCACCTCATCGCCTGAAGCCACCACGCCAAGGCCCCTTCCCTGCCTCTTCTTCTTTCGAACAGGGAGGAGGACGCCCCTGCCTCGGCTCGCTCGGTTCGCCCGTGTGTTGACCGCGTCGTCGCCTCGTCCAGCCGCCGGAGATCCCTCGCGTCAAGCCGCCGCAGCTTCGATCCCGCACCGCTACGCCTTCGCCAAGCCCCGCTAGCGCGCCCTGCTTCCTCTGGTTCAAGCAGACGAAGAAGACGCGGGCTCGTCCCCACGGACGCCCCTCTCGTTGACCAAGTCGTGCGAGAGGGCTGGATCGCCTGCGCGCGTGGGCCAGCCGAGCTGCTTTTCCTGCCGGCCCAGCCGCTTCCTCACCGACCTGGGCTTGGCCCATGGTGAGAAATCCCCCAGCCATGCCATGTTTTAGTTATGGCCCGCTCCTGTTTTTTTTCTATCATCGTGGGAGTTTATTAGTGGGAATTCAAGTAGCTCCTAGAATATCTTTCCAACAGACACATGATACGATATGGGATCTATCATATGTTTGTTTCCGGCTTATTTTACAAGCCAATACTTTGTTTTGTTTTTTTTTCAGTTGTGGTATTCGAGTTGCATCAATGTCAAGTGTCGATTCCATACCTTTCTTAAGAGGTGTTCTCATATTTCTATGTGAACACTAATCCTTCTTGATCATCGAGTTTGTCATTTCAATTTCTTCTCAGTCGGCATGTTTCTCTTGAAGTGGATCTGATCATTTTTCAACATCCGCAAGATCAGTTCTAAGTTCTCTCAACGGTGTTTGTTTCATCCGTCCCAAGTTGCCTTTGTTCTCCCGCCCTCCCACCCTTTTTCTTCTAGGATTCATATTTCTTAATGAACTATCCATTTTATTGATGGAAGTCTCTCCACTCTTTTCCTTCATGTTCTTACCCGGTGATTTCTCGTGGAGATGCTCAGAAGCTTCAAGTTCATCATTTTTCATTCTATTTCTTCTCCGGTGGATTCAATTCAAGCTTTGTAGATCATATCTTTTCCTCGTTTCAAATGTTTTATCATGTCGGTGCACTTATTAATCATCCACTTCTCGTTATTCAATTGTTCTGGACTGCTGAAGATATCTCAGAAGACTCACGGTTACATTCTCGATCCATTCAAGTTATTTCGAGGTTGTTATCTCATTCAATCCATTTAATTCAACCGGTGCAATCTCTCTTCAAAATCATTCCAAAGGTGTTTCTTTTGATTGGGCCCTAACCCACAGGTCTTTTCCCAGGATCTTACCTGACTCTTCTAATCTTCACGGAGTTACTCTCAAATTATTTTCCAAGTTTGACGTAAGAATGAATTATCATCAGTCATATGTATTTCTCCAAGATCGGTCAAATTATTTTCATCGTTGGCTCAACCTCTTCGCTTTTGATTCTTCCGGAGTGTCTAAATAATTCATGGTGGTGTTTCTCGTCGTAATTCTCAGATTTTGAAGACCGAAGAAGAGTTTTCCTCCATATATTGCTCCATTCACTTCAAGAATCATGGTGCTAGCCTTATGCCATCCTCTCATAATTGTTTTCGATTGTGACAATTCTTTTCACCCATCTGGAGCAATTCAATATTCTTTCTAGTTTGATTATCTGTAGGCCATCATTTCGGGTTTATTCATTCTCGGCTTTCAACTCTCATCCTTCAAATCATACAGGTGCATCATGCAAGTATTATCTAATCAACCCATGATCTCTTCATTCTCTTGTATCTAAATTCCTCCAAGTATGTTTGTTCGTTCTCAAATTCTTACCGGCGATTCATCCCTTTACTTTGTTCGTTTTCAATCCTACCGGTGGTTCGTGGAAGACCTTCCCAAGTTTATGCTATATCTCTCTTAATCCTTTCTACAAGAATAAGTAGTATGCCAAATCCGTTGCTTTTCATCATTTTAAATTGGTGAAGGATACGCATAACATAATTCTTATTCTTGTTTCATCCATGTGGTCTAGTTTCTTCTTTCCATAGTTCTTCCTCATGTCACATTTCTCGATTCAAGACGCTTCATCTTTTCTTTTCCGGAGTTCCAAGTTTTCCCGCATTATCTCGTCGCGAAGCTCCATCTAATCATTGCAAGGATTCACCTTGTGTTTTCAACTTCTCTTTCTTTTTATCATCCTTTTATTGCCGAAGTTCTTCATGGAGGCTCAACATGGTGGCTCATCAAGGATTATTTTCATTCTTCAATTGTTCTTCAAGATTTCTCTCGAAGTCATCACCCGCCAAGCTTTGCTCAAAATTTAACATGGTGTTCAACACATGTTTTGTTTTGTGGAGTCCAAGCATTCTTCTTCTTGCATTCCAAAGTGCAATTCTTTCTACCTTATCATTTGAGGTGGTGTTATGTCATTGTTGATAATTTCCCTTCATGTTTCATGATTCACAAGTTTTCAAGAGTGACATATCTAAATCCATCATTTTCTCTTCGCTCAAGACATCTTTTCAACCAATCTACCTCTTCATTGGAGTTATCTTGGGTTATATTTAACCTAAAGCTTTCCCTAAGGATTTTGCTATTTATGGTGCTTATAAATGACCCAAGTTCTTCATTTATCCTCCCGGTGAAATAAGTTCTCGTCTCCTTGTTGATATCAATCCAATCTATTGTTCCCGTTAGTGGCAGAATTTCACCTCATAGTTTTGAGATGTTGTCCATAAGCCCACTACAAACTTATTCGTTTCATTGTTAGTTTTCCAACAACTCCGTTTTAACTTCTCGGAAGGGTGCTTTCCTAGTTCATCTGTGGCAGAAGTTGATTTTTTCTTCTCCATTCTTTCATTCCAATGATCTAGTTTCTATTCTCTTGTTCCGGAGGCATTGTGATGTTGCCCTCTTCACTCATCATCTCGAATTGTGAGGATTGTGTTCTTCTCATGCTTATCCATTTAGCTGGAGTGTTGTGCCCTCTGCTCAAGTTCTTTTCATCTTATCAAGTTCTGTGTCACTTTTCAACCGGAGTGCTGCCTGAATTTGTTCTTCCTTGTTCCTCTTTCCTAACAGAGTGTTTTCAACTTCGATCATCTCCGTTGTATTCTTTCTTTCAAGTTGTTGAACCTTTCAAGGTTTTTTGGTTTCACTCGTTTGGAAAAGAAGCAACTTAGTTTTACCTCTCCTCTTCCTCTTCCATTTCATTCCGGTGCGATCCTAGATCTCGGGACGAGATCCTCTCGTAGTGCTGGAGTGTTGTAACGCCCCGAGACCGATGCGCCAGGTGTCATTTTTCGCCGTCGTCCTAGATCTCGAGACGAGATGCACACTACGGGGTCGGTTGTACCATTGTATGATTCAATATTGAAACGCTTGAACCCCTCGGGGAATTCATGATCCAGCACCTCGTCTGTGAAGCAGAGAAAGTGTGCGGCACTGTAACGCCCTGAGACCGATGCGCCATGTGTCTCCCAGTTGTTCGACGTCGTTGCTATGTCCGTCGCTTGTGTTTTTCATCTTGTCATGTCATCATCTGCATTGCATCATCATGTTTTCAAAACTTGCATCCATCCCGGCCTCCCCGTTCCTTCCGTTGTCCGTTCTGAGCCCAGACACACTCGCACGCGCCCGCGGCATGTCCGGAATAGTATTTTTTATAAGTGGCCGGAAAATGTTCTCGGAATGGGTTGAAAGTTGGCATGTGGTGTTTTTATGTTGTCAATAGGTCGCCTGCCAAGTTTCATCGCATTCGGAGTCCATTTGATGCCCCAACAAATAACTATAGCGGCACCGCTGCCGGTCTAACGTCGGACGTTTTCAGTCTCCGAAAACTTTTGCCGGGTTTTTCCCTCTCTTTCCTCCCTAGACCATCTACACAGTCCACTACCTACCGCCAGGCCTACCTTCCCCCCCTCTCGGTCGCATCCATCGGTCGTGATCGGAGGCTCCAAGAACCCCTCCTAACCCCCTTGCCTCCATGGCCTTGTGTCAGACCCCCTCTCCGCACAATTCTCAGACCCCCTCGCGCGTCCAAAATCCTCCCCGAACCCGACTGGGCACTCTTGTCCGTTGAGTCCGGATCGTCACCCAGCATCCTTAAAACGTCTTTGTTTATTTGTTGGACTCTCCCACCCTAATTTTTCTCGATCGTCTGATTTGAATCGGAGGGCCCAAATGCACCCCAAATCCACCTGCTATATACTTGGGGTCCAACCCTAAAAATTAGGAGGATTGTCCCATCAGTCCCATCCCATCGCCGCCACCGGTCTCGATCCACCTTGGGATCTCCTTCTCCTCATTTTCCTCCACCCACCAACCAGCTCTCTCCACTGCTACTCATCGATCCAGCTGCCTGGAGCCTTGATCCAAAATTCCCTCGGCCTCCAACCTGCAGTCCTTCTGCTCGATCCGGATGTGATCGAGGCCGTGCCCCTCGTCCCCGCGCCCCTAATTCTCTCGATCCAGAGGAGAGGACCACGCCATCGTCAAGCTCCTCCCGAAGCTTTTTCTTCGCCATCGCCGTTCGGCGCCGTCGAAGCCCGCCATGGGAGAATTTCAAGCAGCTCCTCCCACGAAGCCCCAGCGCCCGTCGCCGTCGGCCTACTACCTTGCCATGCCAGATCTCCTCTACCCATGCCTGCATCCACTCGTCGCCGCTCCGCCCGCATGCCACCTCGACGGAGAACGCCATACGCGCCCGGATCCGCTCGTCTCCGTCGCCAGCACCAAGTCCCACCGCCAACAGCGCCGCAGCTGTCCTCGTCCATGCGCTCGAGTCATCAAGCGAGGACCTCGCTGCGTCCCTGGCCTCCTCCGAGCGCCGCCCCTTTACCGTTCCCCACCACGGCCGAGCCGCCCATCAACCAGTGCCCCGAGCACCAGCTCATCGCCTAAAGCCACCGCTCAAAGGCCCCTGCCCTGCCCTGCTTCTTTCGAACAGGGAGGAGGACGCCCCTGCCTCGGCTCGCTCGGTTCGCCCGCGTTTTGACCGCGTCGTCGCCTCGCCTCAAGCTGCCGCCGCTTCGATCCCGCGCCGCTACGCCTTCGCCAAGCCCCGCCATCGCGCCCTGCTTCCTCTGGTTCAAGCAGATGAAGAAGACGCGGGCTCGTCCCCATGAACGCTCCTCTCGTTGACCAAGTCGTGCGAGAGGGCTGGATCGCCTGCACGCGTGGGCCAGCCGAGCTACTTTTCCTGTCGGCCCAGCCGCTTCCTCACCGACCTGGGCTTGGCCCATGGTGAGAAATCCCCCAGCCATGCCCTGTTTTAGTTATGGCCAGCTCCTATTTTTTTTTCTATCAGTGTATTTGCCTATTTAATCCAGAGAGACCTTTTGCAGAAAACCCCCTAGACTTCATGCATATAATAACTCATGAATAATGCATCTTTTGTAAAAACATTATATATGTAACTTGTTTAGAATTTTGTCTAGTTTCATAATTTGCAACTTTCAGGCATGTTTAAAATCTTTAAAATGCTGTTTGTTTAAATGTTCCATATTGCCTTGTTAAAATGCTTTATTTCATAACTAAATAACCGTAGCTCCATTTTAAATAAACTTTATATGTAAATGTGGTAGAAAAATGCATAGATTAACATGGTGGAATCACTTTGCATGTTTAATAACTCTAAAATTCGGTTTAGGGCAGAACAGTACCAAATCTAAAATATGCATATGAGGATTTACCGGAATTCTTGTTTGTTATTTCCGGCCTCATTTAAACGTGCCTAGATAGGTAGTTTTCATATGCTTCACCTCTTGCCATGTTTAACAACATTTAATATTGTTGGGTACATAAACGAGATCGAACTAAATAACTTGAATGCGGTGTTCCGTCAATATGCAACTGATTGCATATTGAGCTCCACTTAATTTATAGTATTGCTTGTGCACTTTGCCATGCCATGTATCATTAAACTAGACATGCATCATACTTGGTTGTGCATCATGCCATGTTTATGTGTTGGTTGTTTACCATGTTGTTTGCTTCTTTCCGGTGTTTCTTATTCGTGTTAGTTTCGATAACGTGCGTTTGTGAGGATTCGTTCGACTACGTCCGTTTGTCTTCTTCATGGACTCGTTCTTCTTCTTCACGAGATTTCAGGCAAGATGACCATACCCTCGAAATCACTTCTATCTTTGCTTGCTAGTTGCTCGCTCTTTTGCTATGCCGCGATACCTAGAACTTGCTTTGTCATGCCTCCCATTTTGCCATGTCAAGCCTCTAACCACCTTTCCTAGCAAACCATTGTTTGGCTATGTCACCGCTTTGCTCAGCCCCTCTTATACCGTTGCTAGTTGCAGGTGAAGTTGATGTTTCTTCCATGATGGAACATGGATATTGTTGGGATATCATAATATCTCTTATTTAATTAATGCATCTATATACTTGGTAAAGGGTGGAAGTCTTGGCCTTACGCCTGGTGTTTTGTTCCACTCTTGCCGCCCTAGTTTCCATCATACCGGTGTTATGTTCCTTGATTTGGTGTTCCTTACACAGTCGGGTGTTATGGGAACCCCTTGACAGTTTGCTTTGAATAAAACTTCTCCAGCAAGGCCCAACCTTGGTTTTACATTTGCCTAAAAACCTATCACCTCCCTTTGGTTCTGCAGACTCAAGGGTCATCTTTATTTTAACCCCCCAGGCCAGTTCTTCTCTAAGTGTTGGTCCGAACTAGAGTCCTTTGCAGCGCCACCTCGGGGAAACTTGAGGGCTGGTTTTAGTTGTACGGGGCGCTCATCCGGTGTTGCCCTGGGAATGAGATATGTGCAGCTCCTATCAGGATGTTGGCGCATCGGGCGGTTTTGCTGGTCTTGTTTTACCATTGTCGAAATGTCTTGTAACCAGGATTCCGAGTCTGATCAGGTCGTCCTGGGAGAAGGAATATCCTTCGTTGACCGTGCGAGCTTGTGATGAGCTAAGTTCGGACACCCCTGCATGGTTTTGAACTTTCGGAAGTCGTGCCCGCGGTTATGGGCAGATGGGAATTTGTTAATGTCCGGTTGTAGAGAACTTGACACTTAACTTAATTAAAATGAATCAATCGTGTGTGTAGCCGTGATGGTCTCTTTCCGGCAGAGTCCGGGAAGTAAACATGGTTCTTGTGTGATGCTTGGACATAAGTAGTTTCAGCATCACTTCTTGATCACTTCTAGTTCACGACCATGCATTACTTTTCTTCTCGCTCTTATTTGCGTATGTTAGCCACCATATATGCTTAGTGCTTGCTGTAGCTCCACCTCACTACCTTTTCCTACCCATAAGCTTAAATAGTCCTGATCTCGCGGGTGTGAGATTGCTGAGTCCTCGTGACTCACAGATACTTCCAAACAGTTGCAGGTGCCGATGATACCAGTGCAGATGATGCAACCCAGCTCAAGTGGGAGCTCGATGAAGATCTTGTTCATTGTGTTGTTTCGTTTCCTATTGATCAGTAGTGGAGCCCAGTTGGGGCGATCGGGGATCTAGCATTTGGGGTTGTATTTCTTTATTTGGTTCCGTAGTCGGACCTTGATTGTATTCTAGATGATGTATTGCTATATTTATGTATTGTGTGAAGTGGCGATTGTAAGCCAACTCTTTATCCCTTTCTTATTCAGTACATGGGATGTGTAAATATTACCCCTCTTGCGACATGCCTACTATGCGGCTATGCCTCTAAGTCGTGCTCCGACATGTGGGAGATACAGCCGCATCGTGGGTCTTATAGGCGCCTCTATAGCGGGCCGTGTCACGGCGTATCTTCGATGATGTCCGTCTGTGGTTATCGGCCTGGGTGTGATTAAGTTTGTCACGTCCAAATAGGTAGCTGTCATCCCGAGTATGGAAATGTCCTCGTGATCCGTATATAGATCTGGTGTGGCCTGCTCTATTGTCCAATTTCTACCGAAGATCGTATGTATGGTCCCGAGCTAGTCTGTCCCTGTTTTTGCGAGGCAGTGGGGCGGGCTACTGTTCAGTCTGAGTTGTCGTTTTATCCCGACCGCGGGGAGGCCGTATTCCTCAGCTGTCAGGACATCAGTCCATCTGTCGACTAACAGGTCTTGTTCAGCTTGAAGCTGTTGTTGTTTCTTTTTCAGGCTTCTTGAAGTGGCTATGAGCTGAAGCTTAAAGCGCTCCTGCTCGAGAGGATCCTCAGGCACGATGAAGTCTTCGTTGCCAAGGCTTGTCTCCTCCGTGGAGGGTGGATGGTAACTATCATCCCCCGAGTCATCTTCTATGGCATGTTCGTGAGGGTTGTTTTGCCTGCTGTCGTGTTCCTGTTCGGATGTAGACGCGATAGGGCCTTCATTGTTTTCGGCATCGCCCGGAGTACTATTTTCTTTGGTGCCAGTGTTGCTGTCCTTTGGGCGGCGGAGCTTAGAGCGGTGTTTGGGCCGCCGGCGCTTGGACTGTGTCTGGGAGGTTTTATTCGCGTCTTGATCTTCTTTGTCGTCGCCGGATCCTTTAGGTGTATCAACCATGTACACGTCGTATGAAGGGGTAGCCGTCCAACATCCAGTAAATGGCGGGTCTTGGCCTTGTTCCTCGTCGGCATCGTCGTCCATACTGTCGATGTCTTTGGAGCCATAGTCAAGCACGTCGGCTAAGTCATCGACGGTGGCTATGAAGTGGGTGGCGGTTGGGGAGCAAAATTCCTCATCATTCGTCTCTAGCTCGAGCCGAACGTAGTTCGGCTGTGAGTCCTTCTCCAAGGACAAATTCTTTAAAGATTTCAGTACATCACCCCAAGGCGAGTGCTGGAAAACGTTAGCGGTGCTGAACTCTAAGATCGATAACCGATCTAGCTCGGTGTCCGCGGGCGTACATAGTCCGGAACTTATAGCCGGAGATGAGTCCGAAGTTCCGTTAAAGCGAATATTGCAGGGCGTCGAGTCCATGTGTGGCTCCAATGCTGCGGACGCTGCGGCCTCGGATGGTGTAGCGACCCGACCCGAATGGATCAAGTCTCTGTGCTTAAGTGTCATCCCTGGATCGGTATGCTGACACACACAGTACTCGAGGATTTATAACAGAGGTAAATCACATGTAAAAGTAACGTAAATACTATTACCTCAAATCCAAAATAGCAGAAGTAACAAGGTTGTGGATTCCCACCAACACCAGCGGCAAAGTTGAGTGTAGAAATCGTAACCCTAACATATCACTTACTCGTCGTAAGATAATCCTGCAACATGAGACGTTGCAGCCACAGAGGGTCAGTACATTGAATGTACTGGCAAATTCACACCATAGAGAATGATGAATAAAGGCTATCACTACATGCATATTTGGCTGGTGGAAAAGCTCTATGGTTATAAGGTTTTTGCGAAAAGCCAATTTTTCCCTACTGCAAAGGAATAAATTTTATTTAACTATCATGGTGGTTGTTGAACATTGAGAATGGTTGACAGCATTCTCAATCCCAATTAAGTAACATCATTAAAACCCAACAATATTCATTTAAAGTAACATGATGAGATCAACAGGATAATCTAAGAACTAGATACTCAAGATGTCCATAACCGGGGACACGGCTAATCATGATTAGTGTGTACACTCTGCAGAGGTTTGTGCACTTTTCCCCCCAAGACTCGATCTCCTCCGTTGGTTTTCTCGCACTACATGGTGTTTGAGAAATGGATGACTGAGACATAGCCTTTCAGAAGCGCTAGCACCTTACGTTGGATAGACCGGTACACCTACTTTCCCCTACATCTGCTAGTCTACCCTGTAAGAGTTCGCACGACTTAATCAACTATGCCAGAGCCCATAATGGCTTGTGGCTGCACACAGAAGTTTCTAGTATGAATAATCTCATGATCCCTTTGAGCCTGGGTGGCGGTCCAAAAGAAAAACAGGCAAGTCCTGGAATACCCAGGTGCCTAGACAGGCAAGTCCTGGAATACCCAGGTGCCTCAATCCACCCAGATGTGTGTTTAAGTTGCCACCTTAAGTAAACCATTAATTAACAATCTCTCATCTGTCATGAAATAATCTCAAAACCCAATCCACGTCTACGAGCATAGCATGGCAATATAAGCATAACATAATAGTAACTCCCAAAGGTTTGATAATAAACAGGTAATAGGTACTACCTCATCTACTTCCCATCCCACAATTTAATTAGATCCTAATCATGCATTGTGTGGGGATTGGTCTAATGCAATAAAACTGGGTTGTAGAAGAAGGTATGATCAAAGTGTGAACTTCCCTGCAATGTTGATGAAGATGATTCGCACTCAAAACTCTTGATAGCTCTACTCGTCACACTCCGGTCAATCTATCGTAAGCAAGCAATAGTAACCACACATAAGCAATCACTCAAAAGACCAGAAAGATCGAAGAAGTCGATTCGGAAAACATCAAAACCAACCAAATAACTCTTGCAACATAAAACAATTTCTAACAGTACCAAAATTATGTGAATTTGTCCTTATCAGAAAGTTTAGGTCAAGAGCTTCGATTTGCAAAAAGAATCAACTCAAATGGAGCTACGAAACTCAAGTTATGATCAAACAAAGTTTGAATTCAAATCTGATCTAATTCAAATTTTAAACTTTTCAAAAACATGTTTGAGTTAGATTACTGGATAGAGGAGATCATAACGAAGACGTGAGCGTTGGTTTCGTTGGATTTGGACAAACGGGCAAAAAATTGTGATAGATTGAAGATCAGGGACTAATCTGTGAAGAAACTAATTACACATGGGTCCCTGGCTGTAAATAAACAGAAAAAGAAAAATCTATCTAACGAACGTTCGCTCTAAAAGCTTATAAGACAAAAACCGTTCGCTGCAAACACTAAACAATGAACGTTCACTACTTAAAGAAAACGGTTGGAGAAAAAAAACAACAGCACGATCCAATCCTATCCATTGACCCTAGATCTAACGGGCGAGGGAGGAGCCGGGCTTACCGCGGCGGTGGACGTTGACGTCGCCGGAGAATATGGCGGCGGCGGCGGCGGTTTCGAGCGGGCGGCAGCTCCGGTGGTCAGGGGCGACGGCGGAGCGGTCGGGGAGGGGCGGAGCGGAGCGGCGGAGTCGTCAGCGGGGTCAGCTGCAGTCGAGGGCGACGGAGCGGAGCGGGCGACGGCAGCGGATCTCGTCGGAGTTTGCAACTCCGGCGAGGGGGTGCGGGGCATCGGCGGCTGCGGCTTGAGGGAAAAACGAGGCCGGGGCCTCGGTATTTAACGAAGAGGGCGAGGCGGTGGCTTGGGCGAGGGGCAAGGCGGCGCGGGGTGGACGTCGAGTCGGACACGGCGGCGGCCGGCGACGCGTGCTGGAGTTGGACTCCGGCTCGGCTTGGGGAAGAAGAAGCTGACAGGTGGGGTCCACCTGTCGGCGGCTGGCGAAGCGGCGTCCGCGCATCGGAGCGAGCGAGGCGTAGCTGGTTCGGGCGCGGGGAGTTGTCGGGCTGCGGCTGTCCTGGCCCGGTTGGCTAGGCCGGCCCAGTCGGGAATTTTTTTTTAAAGATTTTTTTAGACAAACAAAACAGAATAAACAAATAGAAATAAAAAAATAGTATAAGGCATATAATATATCAAAATTTTCAGAAAAAGATTTTCTACGACATGAACATTTTTCTAGCATTAAATAAAATTCACACAAATTCAGATAAATCAAAGAGTGCTACTGATCTATTAAAATCCAACTAAAATCATTTTAAAAATACCAAAATGATTTCAAATTAATTTTTCTCCAATTTTCTAATGTAGGGAATCATGTTACCCTATTTTCCATATATTTTATTTTTGGAGAAAAATAATTTGAATAAAACTCAACCAATTCCAAATTGAAAATAATTTCAAAAGGACTTTGAATTTGATCCTTGAAACTCCCAACTCATATTTCATAATTTGAAGAAGTCATTTTATCTCCTCTCGTGAAAATCATTGAGTTGCATAAAGTTTCTGAATTGAAATATTTCCAAATGAAATTCAATTATTTTCAAATACCCTTTCTTTTAATTTCAAATGGAAGAAGTCATATCATCTTCGCTCAAGGGTTTTGTATTTGAAAAGAATTTGAATTCATGGAGATCAGAAAGCAAATATGAAAGTTTGGGAAAGTCCTTTTATTCCCCCTCATTTAACTTTCAAAAAAGTTTCGAATTTCACTCACTTTCAGACAATCAATCAAACAATCAATCTATCTATTTATTATAACATTCCAAAATTTAGAATTTTGGGATGTTACAAACCTACCACCCTTAAAATGAATCTCGTCCTCGAGATTCGGAGAGGCTAGAAAGAAATAGGTTAGGTTCGGGGTCTTCTCAAAATCCATCAATCGTCTCCGGGGTCTGGGGTGCTACCACCCTTAGAAACATTGTTACGGTCCCATCAATACTCATATACTCCATCCTTATTCTTGACAGGGTCGGTCTTCTCAGATCCTCGAGAAAATTCCTTCTCTGAGCTCTTCAGGTAGTGGCATAACCTTTTCCTCAATTCTTCTGTCTTTCCTCTTGGTAAGGTTATTCCGAGACTGGGTCTTCTTAGCTGACGGGTCTGGCGCCAAAACTAAACAACTATCGATATCTCATGGTGGTCAACAATTTGTGGTTTCTCATGCAGGAAATGGGTCTGGGTTGATCCTCACCGTATAACCTACGGTTGGCAAAGCTGCCTTGTACAAGGGAAAAATACCTATACCATTCTAAGGCTTAAACAAGGTTTCGATCGTCGTCTCTCCACTATAGGTAAGTCACTCAGATTTACCATCCCATATAGCAAGGGGAATAATAAGAGTAAGTTGGTATGGTGATCAATCCATCCCGCACCCAAATCATTACCTTGTATACGGTTTAGAGAATCTCGCATTGTAACACTCGGTCATCCTCACAAGCATTGCAGAATTTCTCTCGTCGACGAACTGGGTTCGGATAAATCCATGGATTCTGCAAGCCAAACAATCATCTAGTGTTCCTTCACCACTCTCAGGTTTGCGTAAACTCCTATAAGATCGTCTATCGATAAACGTCGTATCTTCCTCTGGGGTTTTTCCTTCAGCAAGAGTGTGCTTGCTTCTTGGCAGGTCCTGGGGCCTGTGGGTTATGGCCCATCTCGTCACTTGTAATCCTTGAACTTATCATTGGGCAACTTATCATTATTCCATCTTCCAACTTCCTAGTATTCTTAAATCCATCCAATTGTACTGTCTTCCTTCCTTCTATTGGCACCAAACTAGGACATGATTACTCAGACTCATCATGGGGTTTCCATTGATCCATATTTCCAACATCATACCTCCTTTATATCCAATAGTAATTTATCTATTCATCCCCGTGGAATATCCCTCATACCGAGATAAAAACTTATACTTATGAAGTCCATATTCCACTTTGTGGAACATCATTATCCTTTCCAGGGTCAAGCATCCTTACAGGGGAATAATGGCCATCTCTGCATGGCACTTCTTCAACTGGTAAATGTGAAACACATCACGAACTCCTGAAAGTCCTTCAGGTGACCCCAACTTGTTGGCCACTTCTCCCATATGCTCCAAAACTCGGTATGGTCCTACAAATCTCGGGGCTAACTTTACCTTAACTCCAATTAGTTTAACTCCTCGCAGAGGGAACACATGAAGACATGCTCTGTCTCCAATTTCATAGACTACCTCCTTGAGTTTTTAAGTCTGCATAACTCTTCTGCCTAGACTAAGCTACTTTCAGTCTATCTCGAATCAACTTAACATTCTCTTCTGACTCCTTGATCACATTTGGTCCAACAACTGATGGTCTCCAACTTCATCCCACATACTCTTGGGGCATCACTCATATCGAGACAAAACTCGTATTCATTTTGTCCGAAATCCATTACAGGGTACTACCACCCTTAAAATGCACAAATCTCCCATAGACCATATTTCTCTTATCCTAAAAAATGGTCAAAATCCTTCTTCATAGAGTAACAACTCATAAAATCCATATCAGTACCAACGATGCTACTTTATTCATTCTCAAATGATTACAATCTCTCGCTTCTCCATTACATGTCTCAACTCAGCACCTCAATATAAAAGAGAATGTTCCCACTACTACTACTATATTTCTTCTGTTACAAACTCAACTATTTATCACAAGTCTCCTTCTCCGTCGGACAATCTCTGGCAAAGTGCCCTGCTTCATTACAACGGAAACATATTACTTCTGACAGGTTTCGAGGTTTCCTTGTGATTACGTAGCCTACTTGGGTCCTTGGCTTCCTTTTTGGGCAATTGCTGAGGTAGTGCCCTGACTCCTTGCACTTATAACAGGTGACATGACTCGGATCCTTCCTGGAATCCAATCTACTTCTCTTTCTGGACTTTTCCATTCCCATCAGAGCTTCTACTTCCAGTGGGTCATACTCTACTTCCCCTGTCGGTAATTCTACTAAATCCCCATTCAAACAATTCTGGGAGATGTGTCCTTCTTCTCCACATGAATAGCATGACTTGGTGCAGGGTTTAATTGGCTCTTCTTTGGGTGTGTCCTCCACATCTTCCTTCATCATAGGTTCTTCTAAACATTCCATAAGGGCTCCTTTATTCACTTCTTTCTTCTGATGTACGGTCCTTCGTACCATGGGGTAAATGTGACTCTGAGCAGGATAGTGGGTAGTCCCTTCACACAAGAAACAAGTGATCTGCCTAGTTGGGAATTCTTCAACTGGGTGACTTCCTTCACAATTAGGGCATTCATCCTTGTGTTCTTTATGGGTGTGTCCTATTTCTCCACAAATCTTGCATGCACAAGGTTTCTTCATATCCTTTCCATAAGGCTTCAACTTCTGGGACACAAGCCGAGACTTTGGCAAAGTCAACTTAAATTCTTTCCAAGTGGTTACTCCTTGCCATCCATTTATGGTTTGGTACATCCTCCACCAAGTAGCAGCACCTCTTTCAAAGCACTGAAGAGCATGCTGGGTCATATCCTTTCCGACTATAGGGTTATTCTCCATGTGATCTTCCATGTTCTGAATCCATCGATCTGTCTCCAACTGACTCATTGGTCCAGAAAATACAAGCTCATCTCCATTCATCCTCTATTGGGTCCAAGGGTTTGGGGTGAGATAAGAGAGAGGAGAGGGATGCACAAAACAAACAATGGTTTTGAAAAGACAGATTTTATCTGTGGCTATCGGAAAACATCAAACAAATGACAGCTCACAAATGTCGCATCTAACTTAGGTATATAACCGGGGTTTGGTCTTCTAAAGATCAATATATCTTCAACATCTCCAAACTCTTCAAGCCTTGTTCATGCCTCCAATGGCTTCTTCCGATCATGCTTCTCTTTCTCAAGTTCTTTTGCCAGATCAATCTCTGTTGACGCGAAATCTCTCGTGACATCCTTTAATATTCCGGAGTTGCATTTCAAACTTCTGGTTTCAACATCCTTCACATGAACCATGGTCATACTGTCCTTCAGTTCCTGACAATTCTCCGGTATCTCGAGGTTGTAGCTCCTCCAGCTTGGCTACTCTCATCTTCTGGATCCTGAGTTCATCATGAAATACTTCCTTGTCTAATACGACTTACTGGAGCTCCATTTTAAACTTCTTGATGTACTACTCTAGATCCTGGTGATACACCGGCTAGGGCTAAAACTTCATCTTATGATAGGTGCTCCATCAGCCTTCTTCCATCAAATCCATTCTGAAGACATGCATCCTTAACTCAGCACGGTGACAATAGCATTAGCGGGTGATGACATCACGGATAACCGTGTTTCTGCTCTTGTCATTTCCATGAGCTATCTCTCCACAGTTGATATCTCCTGCCTTAGGGTTTCTTTGACAAAACTTCGAGTTCTCATACTCCTTGTTTCAGTCTTTCTCCGATACACCTTGATCTCGGGTATTGACAACTTCCATAATCTGTCAAGTTCCATAAGGGTAGCCTTCCTAGGTCATACAAATCTGGGGATTCTTCAGAGCCTCCAATTCTCCTAGTCTTCAGAGTCTTCAACGGCTGTAGTTTCCATTATCATAATGTATGGTAAAATCCTCTTCATTCCGAATGGTCTTACTAGTTTGATATCCTGTACTTCTTGGAGTGGTCTCATCAGTCGAATCTTCGTGTGGTCAAAAGGGGAAAGGTGTATGGTCTCACTAAAGGGAATTTTTGAATAAGCTCAGAAGAGAAGAGAGGTAAAAGTTTTTTTTTGAAAGGGAAAGTTGTAGAGAAAAATCTTTGCTATGGGCTTGCCAGTTTCTAGGGTCACATCCTACAGTCAACATGTGCTCTGATACCATCTTGTAGCGACCCGACCCGAATGGATCAAGTCTCTGTGCTTAAGTGTCATCCCTGGATCGGTATGCTGACACACACAGTACTCGAGGATTTATAACAGAGGTAAATCACATGTAAAAGTAACGTAAATACTATTACCTCAAATCCAAAATAGCGGAAGTAACAAGGTTGTGGATTCCCACCAACACCAACGGCAAAGTTGAGTGTAGAAATCGTAACCCTAACGTATCACTTACTCGTCGTAAGATAATCCTGCAACATGAGACGTTGCAGCCACAGAGGGTCAGTACATTGAATGTAATGGCAAATTCACACCATAGATAATGATGAATAAAGGCTATCACTACATGCATATTTGGCTGGTGGAAAAGCTCTATGGTTATAAGGTTTTTGCGAAAAGCCAATTTTCCCTACTGCAAAGGAATAAATTTTATTTAACTATCATGGTGGTTGTTGAACATTGAGAATGGTTGACAGCATTCTCAATCCCAATTAAGTAACATCATTAAAACCCAACAATATTCATTTAAAGTAACATGATGAGATCAACAGGATAATCTAAGAACTAGATAATCAAGATGTCCATAACCGGGGACACGGCTAATCATGATTAGTGTGTACACTCTGCAGAGGTTTGTGCACTTTTCCCCACAAGACTCGATCTCCTCCATTGGTTTTCTCGCACTACATGGTGTTTGAGAAACGGATGACCGAGACATAGCCTTTCAGAAGCGCTAGCACCTTACGTTGGATAGACCGGTACACCTACTTTCCCCTACATCTGCTAGTCTACCCTGTAAGAGTTCGCACGACTTAATCAACTATGCCAGAGCCCATAATGGCTTGTGGCTGCACACGGAAGTTTCTAGTATGAATAATCTCATGATCCCTTTGAGCCTGGGTGGCGGTCCAAAAGAAAAACAGGCAAGTCCTGGAATACCCAGGTGCCTAGACAGGCAAGTCTTGGAATACCCAGGTGCCTCAATCCACCCAGATGTGTGTTTAAGTTGCCACCTTAAGTAAACCATTAATTAACAATCTCTCATCTGTCATGAAATAATCTCAAAACCCAATCCACGTCTACGAGCATAGCATGGCAATATAAGCATAACGTAATAGTAACTCCCAAGGGTTTGATAATAAACAGGTAATAGGTACTACCTCATCTACTTCCCATCCCACAATTTAATTAGATCCTAATCATGCATTGTGTGAGGATTGGTCTAATACAATAAAACTGGGTTTTAGAAGAAGGTATGATCAAAGTGTGAACTTGCCTGCAATGTTGATGAAGATGATTCGCACTCAAAACTCTTGATAGCTCTACTCGTCACACTCTGGTCAATATATTGTAAGCAAGCAATAGTAACCACACATAAGCAATCAAGCAAAAGACCAGAAAGATCGAAGAAGTCGATTCGGAAAACATCAAAACCAAGCAAATAACTCTTGCAACATAAGACAATTTCTAACAGTACCAAAATTATGTGAATTTGGCCTTATCAGAAAGTTTAGGTCAAGAGCTTCGATTTGCAAAAAGAATCAACTCAAACGGAGCTACGAAACTCAAGTTATGATCAAACAAAGTTTGAATTGAAATCTTATCTAATTCTAATTTTAAACTTTTCAACAACATGTTTGAGTTGGATTACTGTATAGAGGAGATCATAACGAAGACGTGAGCGTTGGTTTCGTTGGATTTGGACAAACGGGCAAAAAGTTGTGATAGATTGAAGATCAGGGACTAATCTGTGAAGAAACTAATTACACATGGGTCCCTGGCTGTAAATAAACAGAAAAAGAAAAATCTATCTAACGAACGTTCGCTCTAGAAGCTTATAAGACAAAAACCTTTCGCTGCAAACACTAAACAATGAACCTTCACTACTTAAAGAAAACGGTTGGAGAAAAAAAAAACAGCGCGATCCAATCCTATCCGTTGACCCTAGATCTAACGGGCGAGGGAGGAGCCGGGCTTACCGCGGCGGTGGGCGTTGGCGTCACCGGAGAAGATGGCGGGCGACAGCAGCGGATCTCGTCGGAGTTTGCAACTCTGGCGAGGGGGTGCGGGGCGTCGGCGGCTGCGGCTTGAGGGGAAAACGAGGCCAGGGCCTCGGTATTTAACGAAGGGGGCGAGGCGGTGGCTTGGGCGAGGGGCAAGGCGGCGCGGGGTGGACGTCGAGTCGGACACGGCGGCGGCCGGCGACGCGTGCTGTAGTTGGACTCCGGCTCGTCTTGGGGAAGAAGAAGCTGACAGGTGGGGTCCACCTGTCGGCGGCTGGCGAAGCGACGTCCGCGCGTTGGAGCGAGCGGGCGAGCGAGGCGTAGCTGGTTCGGGCGCGGGGAGTTGCCGGCCTGCGGCTGTCCTGGCCCAGTTGGCTGGGCCGGCCCAGTCGGGAATTTTTTGAAAGATTTTTTTTAGACAAACAAAACAGAATAAAACAAATAGAAATAAAAAAATAGTATAAGGCATATATTATATCAAAATTTTCAGAAAAAGATTTTCTACGACATGAACATTTTTATAGCATTAAATAAAATTCACACAAATTCAGATAAATCAAAGAGTGCTACTGGTCTATTAAAATCCAACAAAAATCATTTTAAAAATACCAAAATGATTTCAAATTAATTTTTCTCCAATTTTCTAATGTAGGGAATCATGTTACCCTATTTTCCATATATTTTATTTTTGGAGAAAAATAATTTGAATAAAACTCAACCAATTACAAATTGAAAATAATTTCAAAGGACTTTGAATTTGATCCTTGAAACTCCCAACTCATATTTCATAATTTGAAGAAGTCATTTTATCTCCTCTCGTGAAAATCATTGAGTTGCATAAAGTTTCTGAAATGAAATATTTCCAAATGAAATTCAATTATTTTCAAATACCCTTTCATTTAATTTCAAATGGAAGAAGTCATATCATCTTCGCTCAAGGGTTTTGTATTTGAAAAGAATTTGAATTCATGGAGATCAGAAAGCAAATATGAAAGTTTGGGAAAGTCCTTTTATTCCCCCTCATTTAACTTTCAAAAAGTTTCGAATTTCACTCACTTTCAAACAATCAATCAAACAATCAATCAAATCTATCTATTTATTATAACATTCCAAAATTTAGAATTTTGGGATGTTACAGATGGCTCGATCTGCTTCGACTCTAGGGTCGTTGCAGCCGCAGGAACCATCTCCTGGGTGTGATCCAATGATAGATTTAAGTCACGTTCATCGGGATGAGGGGAAGCGATCGCCGCAGGCTCAAATCCCTCGAAGATCAAGTCTCCACGGGTATTGGCGATGTATTTCAAGCTTCCGAATCCGACCTGATGGCCAGGGGCGTAGCTGTCGATCTGCTCCAGACGGCCAAGCGAGTTGGCCCAGAGTACGAAGCCGCCAAATACAAAGATCTGTCTGGGGGGGTAAGTTCCTCCTTGGATAGCATCATTATTGACGATTGAAGGGGCCATCGAACCTTTTGTCGACGGCACAGTGGAACTCTCAATGAAAGCACCAATGTCGGTGTCAAAACCGGCGGATCTCGAGTAGGGGGTCCCGAACTGTGCGTCTAGGATCGATGGTAACAGGAGACGGGGGACATGATGTTTACCCAAGTTCGGGCCCTCTCTATGGAGGTAATACCCTACTTACTACTTGATTGATCTTGATGAATATGAGTATTACAAGAGTTGATCTACCACGAGATCTTAATGGCTAAACCCTAGAAGTCTAGCCTACAAATATGGTAATGAGTATATGTGGTGTCCTTTCTAGACTATCGCTTCAGTTTATATAGACACCAAGGGGATTTAGGGTTTATATGGAGTCGGTTACATAATAAGGAATCTTCGGTCGCCAAGCTTGCATTCCACACCAAGTAGAGTCCAATCCGGACATGGTGCAGTCTTCGGCCATCATGTCTTCACAGCCCATCAGTCCGGCCCAAAGGATAATAGGCCGGACGCCTCAGGACCCCTTAGTCCAGGACTCCCTCACCTCGTAAATATGAAATTATTGGTCTTGCTTCTATTGCCATGCCTCCTAATGATCCTTTAGAATAGTATTTGCTAGACCTTGAAAATGATATGTTTATGAATGAAAGAAGGGAAATATATGAAGTATTCTTTAAGGAGGGACCTATTTTGAAACACAATTTGCATGTTGAAATTCTAGGGGATCCTCCTCCACCCAAGGGTGATCTCATGTTCGAGGTTAAACCATTACCTAATACTCTTAAATATGCTTATCTTGATGAAAAGAAGATATATGCTATTATTATTAGTGCCATCCTTTTAGAGCAGGAAGAAGAGAGATTATTGAAAACTCTAAAGAAGCACCATGCTGCTATTGGATATACTCTTGATGATATTAAGGGCATTAGTCCCACTCTATGCCAGCACAAAATAAGATTGGATAAAGACGCTAAACTGGTTGTTGATCACCAACGACGGCTAAATCCTAAGATGAAAGAAGTGGTAAGAAATGAAATACTATAGCTTCTGGAGGCAGGTATAATTTATCCCATTGCTGATAATCAGTGGGTAAGTCATGTCCTTTGTGTCCCTAAGAAGTGTGGCATTACCGTTGTTCCTAATGATAAAGATGTATTGATCCCACAAAGAATTGTTACAGGTTATGGAATGGTAATTGATTTCTGCAAATTGAATAAAGCTACTAGAAAAGATAATTACCTTTTACCTTTTATTGATCAAATGCTAGAAATATTATCCAAACATACACATTTTTCCTTTCTAGATGGTTATTCTGGTTTCTCTCAAATACCTATGTCAAAAGAGGATCAGGAAAAGACCACTTTTGCTTGCCCTTTCGGTACCTTTGCTTATAGACGTATGCCTTTGGTTTATTTAATGCACCTACTACTTTTCAAAGATGTATGACTATTATATTCTCTGACTTTTGTGAAAAGAGTGTTGAGGTTTTCATGGATGATTTTTCTGTATATGGAACTTCTTTTGATGATTGCTTAAGCAACCTTGATTGAGTTTTGTAGAGATGTGAAGAAACTAATCTTGTCTTGATCGAGTGCCACTTTATGGTTAATGAAGGTATTGTCTTGGGGCATAAATTTTTTGAAAGAGGTATTGAAGTTGACAAAGCTAAAGTTGATGCTATTGAAAAGATGTCGTGTCCTAAGGACATTAAAGGTATAAGAAGTTTCCTTGGTCATACTGGTTTTTATAGGAGGTTCATTAAAGACTTCTCAAAAATTTCTAGGCCTCTAACTAATCTCTTACAAAAAGATGTTCCTTTTGTCTTTGATGATGATTGTGTAGAAGCATTTGAAATACTTAAGAAAGCCTTGATTTCTGCACCTATTGTTCAGCCTCCTGATTGGAATTTACCCTTTGAAATTATGTGTGATGCTAGCGATTATGCTACAGGTGCTGTTCTAGGACAAAGACTTGATAAGAAATTAAATGTTATCCAATATGCTAGTAAAACTCTAGACAGTGCCCAGAGAAATTATGCTACTACTGAAAAAAGAATTTTTAGCTGTTGTATTTGCTTTTGATAAGTTCAGACGTTATATTGTTGATTCTAAAGTAAGTGTTCACACCGACCATGCTCCCATTAAATATCTTATGGAAAAGAAAGATGCTAAACCTAGACTTATTAGATGGGTTCTCCTACTACAAGAATTTTATTTGCATATTATTGATAGAAAGGGAGCTGAGAACCCCGTTGAAGACAACTTGTCTAGGTTAGAGAATGTTCTTGATGACCCAGTACCAATAAATGATAGCTTTCCTTATGAACAATTAGCTGTCATAAATGCTTCTCGTACTGCCCCATGGTATGCTGATTATGCTAATTACATTGTTGCTAAATTTATAACACCTATTTTCCCATACCAGCAAAACAAAAAGTTTTTCTATGATTTGAGACATTACTTCTGGGATGACCCACACCTTTATAAAGAAGGAGTAGATGGTTTTATTAGACGTTGTGTACTTGAGCATGAACATGACATATCCTACGCAAGTGTCACTCTAAGGCTTATGCAGGACACCAGGCTGGAGATAGAACTGCACATAAGGTATTGCAATCCGCTTTTTATTGGCCTACTCTCTTCAAAGATGCCCGTAAGTTTGTATTGTCTTGTGATGAATGTCAAAGAATTGGTAATATCAATAGACGGTAAGAAATGCCTATGAACTATTCACTTGTTATTGAACCATTTGATGTTTGGGGCTTTGATTTTATGGCACCGTTTCCTTCCTCAGATGGGTATACACAGATTTTAGTTGCTGTTGATTACGTTACTAAGTGGGTAGAAGCTATTCCAACTAGTAGTGCTGATCATAACACCTCTATTAAGATGCTTAAAGAAGTTATTTTTCTGAGGTTTGGAGTCCCTAGATATTTAATGACTGATGGTGGTTCACATTTATTCATGGTGCTTTTCGTAAAATGCTTGCTAAGTATGATGTTAATCATAGAATTGCATCTCCATACCACCCACAGTCTAGTGGTCAAGTAGAACTGAGTAATAGAGAGATTAAATTAATTTTCTAAAAGGTTGTTAATAGATCTAGAAAGAATTGGTCCAAGAAACTTGATGATGCATTATGGTCCTATAGAACTGCATATAGAAATCCTATGGGTATGTCTCCATATAAACTGGTTTATGGAAAAGCATGTCACTTACCTCTCGAACTAGAACATAAGGCATATTGGGCCATTAAAGAGCTCAATTATGATTTCAAACTTGCCGGTGAGAAGAGATTATTTGACATTAGCTCACTTGATGAGTGGTGAACCCAGGCCTATGAGAATGCCAAACTGTTTAAAGAACAAGTTAAATGATGGCATGAAAAATGCATACAAAAACGTGAGTTTACTATAGGTGATTATGTTTTGTTATCAGTGTTCAAGAATTCACCCGATTAATTAGTTAATGGGCCGGTTAATCGCTACTCATAGCATGGCCGAATCAAATAACACCTATTCATTGCGTTAATTTGTCAGGCCGATTAATTGGCCAGTTAGACCGATTAATCAGTTGTCATGCCGTTAATCCCTGCTGGCCCATTAACAGGTGGGCAAACAAAGCCCAAAATTTTGGCCCATAACCCCTTCCAGCCCCATGCGGCTCCTTAATAGATAGGATTAGTAATTTTACCTCCTCTCTACGCTTTTCATATGTGTATGGCAACATATTTTGGTATACTACATAGCTGGGAGCATGAGAGTATGGTATAATACATTAAAAAATCTAGATATATGTTGGCAAGTTTCTATTCAATCTATCGATTAATGGTCAACCGATTAATCCAGTTAATAGGCCAATTCACCGACTAATCACTACTCCTAAACTGACCGAGCAGCTAAAGGTTAACGATTTCTTGAACATTGTTTGTTATACAACTCTCATTTAATATTTTTTGCAGGAAAACTCCTCTCTAAATGGGAAGGTCCTTACGTTATCGAGGAGGTCTATCGTTCTGGTGCCAACAAAATCAACAACTTTGAAGGCACAAATTTGAGGGTGGTGAATGGTCAAAGAATCAAACATTATATCTCAGGTAATCCCATAAATGTTGAAACTAATGTTATTGACACCGTAACCCCGGAGGAGTATATAAGGGACACTTTCCAGAATGTTTCAACATCTGAAAAGGAATATGTATGTGGTACGGTAAGTAAACCGACTCCAAAACAGCTCTAATAGCAATTTTTCTCCATTTTGGAATATCAATAGGAAAATAAGAAGCACTCCGGAAAGGACACGAGGTGTTCACGAGGGTGGAGGGCACGCCCTACCCCCTGGGCGCGCCCCCTGCCTTGTGGGCACCTCGTGTGCCCTTCAGATTCTGATTTCTTGCACGATACTTCTTTTGGTCGGTAAAAATTCATTATATAATCCCCCGAAGGTTTTGACCACCGTACCACGCAAATATCTCCTGCTTTTGTTTCGAGCTGTCTCTACTACAGATTTAGAGCAAGATGTCATCTCAAGATTCCGGTGGAGAGAGCTATGTCTCACATCTCATTGCTGACCCAAAGACCTACGGGACCTATCTCCTTACGGTCGAACTACAGATGATGATGAGGATGCTCATTTGATGAGGATTGATGATTCGTGTTCAGAGGAGGAGCATGTTCCTCTACCTCAACCTAGGGATATTCACGTGAAGTTCAAGAAGTCTAGTCTCCCTAAGAGGGCTAACTCGTATAATAACCAATCTATTCATTCTCATTTTCGGAACAAGAGCAAAGGAGATTTATGTAACAAGATCTTGAAGCTGGAGTTGGAGGTTGATGATTTAAAGGAGGAAATTGCTCTATTCCAGTATAATATGAAAAAGCTGAAGTCACAATTGTCACCATCACCACCATCTTCTTCACCACCAAAGGAGAACTGAGTATCGGGTATGGGCATTCCCCTTGGCAACTGCCAAGCTTGGGGGAGTGCCCCAGTATCGTATCACCATCACACTTTTATCTTTACTATTTTTCTTAGTTCGATCCTTTTGGTAAAATCTTGATCTAGTAGAATAAAGTTTTAGTATGATCTAGCTTTGAGTTTTAGTGTTGATCCTCATCTATGTAATCGAGTCCGTGAGCTATATATAATAAAGATTAGTTTTGACTCAAGGGCTTGGTTATCTTGATATGATCTTGAGGGAATAAAAAAAGAGAAAGAATAAAAAGAAATAAAGAGATCATATTGATCTTATGGAGAGTAATGACTTCACATATAAAGAGTACGATGAATAAAAGTTGTTGAGACTTGACAAACATAGTTTTAGTCATCGTTGCAATTAATAGGAAGTAATAAAGAAAGATAGGTTTTCACATATAAATATACTATCCTGGACATCTTTTATGATTGTGAGCAATCATTAAAATATGACATGCTAAAAAGTTGATGTTGGACAAGGAAGACAATGTAATGGGTTATGTTTTCTTACATCCGAAATAAATTATATTGTCATGGATCATCCAACATGTTGAGCTTGTCTTTCCCCCTCATGATAGCCAAATTCTTTGCACCAAGTAGAGATACTACTTGTGCTTCCAAATATCCTTAAACCCAGTTTTGCCATGAGAGTCCACCATATCTACCTATGGATTGAGTAAGATCCTTCAAATAAGTTGTCATTGTTGCTCTCTGAATATGTATGATTTACTAGTGTGGAGAAAATAAGCTTTATACAATCTTGTGATATGGAAGAAATAAAAGCGACGGACTGCATAATGAATGTCCCTATCACAAGTGGCAATCTAAAGTGACGTTCTTTTGCATTAAGATTTTGTGCATCCAACCATAAAAACACATGATAACCTTTGCTTCCCTCTGCGAAGGGCCTATCTTTTATTTTTTTTCCCATACCTTATACAAGAGTCATGGTGATCTTCACCTTTCCTTTTTACATTTTATCCTTTGGCAAGCTCTTTGTGTTGGAAAGATCCTGATATATATAGCTAATTGGATGTGGGTTTTCATAAACTATTATTGTTGACATTACCCTTGAGGTAAAAGGTTGGGAGGAAAAACTATAAGCCCCTATCTTTCTCCATGTCCGATTAAAGCTTCATACCCATAAGTATTGCATGAGTGTTAGCAATTGTGAAGGACTAAATGATAGTTGAGTATGTGGACTTTCTGAAAAGGTGGCACGTTCCCTACCGAAACCTGTTGTTCTATGTTCACACTAGACATTTTTTAAAAGCAATAAGAAGCAACGGATATCGTTTTGTCCCCTAAGGTGGCAAGTTCCCAGCGAAACCATCATGCTTGTTGTGAGAAGCTCTGGTTTGTGAGAAGCATATACCCAAACCTGCCCGAAATGGGACAAAACTTTAACCACGGCATGTTGATGACACTCCATGATAGCATGCCAAGTTTCATGAATTTCAAACGAGTTTTGGATTTAGTAGAATTTAAAAACCAAGTATCTCAATTTTTGCGGCCAAGTGACGGTGGCAAGGTATTTGAAATTCATTCCCATTTCTTGCATGGGACCTAAGCATGCAACCAAGAACACATATTTTATTTTTCAACTAGTTTATATGCACTGGAGCATGTGCATGTAGTTCAAATTTGAATTATGCACCTGAGATGCTTACAAAACCAAGTTAATGTATAAAAATGTCCAAGCGAACCCCAAAAAATTCCAAAATTGAACACAACACTCCTGTTGTTCTATGTTGACACTAGAAATTTTTTGGCAGCAACAAGAGGCAACGGATATCGTTTCATCCCCAAAGGTCGCGCGTTCCCTACCAAAACACTCACGCTTGTTGTGGGAAGCTCTGGTTTGTGAGAAGCTTATACCGAAACCTGCCCCAAATGGGACAAAAAATTTACCACGTCATGTTGATGCCGCTCCATGATAGCATGCCAAGTTCATGAATTTCAGACGAGTTTTGGATTTACTATAATTTTAAAACCAAGTATCTCAATGTTTACGGCCAAGTGACGGTGGCAGGGTGTTTGAAATTCATTCCCATTTCTTGCATGGGAACTAAGCATGGACCGAAGGACTCAAATTTGATTTTTCAACCAATTTATATGCACTTGAGCATGTGCATGTAGTGTAAATTTGAATTATGCACATAAAATGCCTGGAAAACCCTGTTAATGTATAAAAATGTCCAAACGAACCCCAAAAATTTCCAAAATTAAACACAACACTCCTATTGTTCTATGTTGACACTAGAAAAAATTTGAAAGCAATAAGAGGGAAAGGATATCGCTTCGTCCCCAAAGGTGGCACGTTCCCTAACGAAACCATCATGCTTGTTCTGAGAAGCTCTGGTTTGTGAGAAGCTTATACCCAAACCTACCCCAAATGGGACAAAAAATTTACCACAACATGATGATGCCGCTCCATGATAGCATGCCAAGTGTCATGAATTTCAAACAAGTTTTGGATTTACTAGAATTTTGAAACCAAGTATCTCAATGTTTGCGGCCGAGTGACAGTGGCAAGGTGTTTGAAATTCATTTTCATTTCTTGCATGGGACCTAAGCATGCACCGAAGGACACATATTTTATTTTCCAACCAATTTATATGCACTGGAGCATGTGCATGTAGTTCAAATTTGAATTATGCACCTGAAATGCCTATAAAACCAAGTTAATGTATAAAAATTTCCAAACGAACCCTGGAAAATTCCAAAATTAAACACAACACTCCTATTTATCTATGTTGACACTAGAAAAATTTTGACAGCAATAAGAGGTAGCGGATATCGTTTCGTCCCCAAAGGTAGCACGCTCCCTACCGAAACCTTCACACTTGTTGTGGGAAGCTCTGGTTTGTGAGAAGCTTATACCCAAACCTGCCCCAAATGGGAAAAATTACTACAACATGTTGATGCCGCTCCATGATAGCATGCCAGGTTTCATGAATTTCAGACGAGTTTTGGATTTACTAGAATTTAAAAACCAAGTATCTAAATGTTTGCAGCCGAGTGACGATGTCAGGGTGCTTGAAATTCATTCCCATTTCTTGCATGGGACCTAAGCATGAAACCTAGGACACATAATTGATTTTTCAACCAGTTAATATGCACTGGAGCATGTGCATGTAGTTCAAATTTGAATTATGCACCTGAAATGCCTACAAAACCAAGTTAATGTATAAAAATGTCCAAACGAACCCATAAAAATCCAAAATTAAACACAACACTCCTGTTGTTCTATGTTGACACTAGAAATTTTTTGAAAGTAATAAGAGTCAAAGGATATCATTTCGTTCCCAAAGGTGGCACGTTCCCTACCGAAACCATCACACTTGTTGTGAGAAGCTCTAGTTTGTGAGAAGCTTATACCCAAACCTGCCCCAAATGGGACAAATTTTTTACCACGGCATGTTGATGTCGCTCCATGATAGCACGCCAAGTTTCATCAATTTCAGACGAGTTTTGGATTTACTAGAATTTTAAAACCAAGTATCTCAATGTTTGTGGCCGAGTGACGGTGGCAGGGTGTTTGAAATTCATTCCCATTTCTTGCATGGGACCTAAGCATGCACCGAAGGACATAGATTTGATTTTTCAACCAATTTATATGCACTGGAGCATGTGCATGTAGTTCAAATTTGAATTATGCACCTGAAATGCATGGAAAACCAGTTAATATATAAAATGTCCAACCGAACTGCGAAAAGTTCCAAAATTAAACACAACACTCCTGTTGTTCTATGTTGACACTAGAAAAATGTTGAAAGCAAGAAGAGGCAATGGATATCGTTTCTTACCCAAAGGTGGCACGTTCCGTACCGAAACCATCACGCTTGTTGTGACACTACAAAAAAAGACACATCCGTGACATTTTGGGCCGAATGAAATTTTTTCTGTCATACTTATGACACTTCTATGACGATAATTGTGACAAAACCTGGTATCATCATAGATGTGGTAGGGTCCTACTTCTCTGACAAAAAATCATGACAAAAAATTGGCTTTTTGTCTTGGGCTGGCCGGAGACGCAGCTGCATGATATTCTTTGGGCTGTCCATTACGGAAAAAACCATGGTAGAAGCGAGGGTGCGGAAAATATCGGGGAGTTCTCGGTTACGGTGGGTGGTTGGGGTTGAGAGATGCACGTTTCTCTCGTACACGTACGCGCGTGGGTGCGAGGCGTTGGGCTCTAACTGAACCTGAGTGATTGCACTGCAGGCTATGCGTTACACTGAACCCGAGCGATCGATCAATCCTTTGATGTTAACTGAACCCGAGTGATTCCTTCGCTACTGCTGCTAATTGAATCCGATCGATGCTGCCTCTGGATGAACAGTGAGCGCTGTTAGGGGGTTTGGATGAATAGTTCCCGATGGGGGTTGGATGAATAGGAACCCATGGTAGTAGAGGTCGTTGCCGCTGGATGAACAGTACCCCAATCGATCGAGTCGGTGAATGAACAGGACCCCGTGGAGGGCTGGATGAACATGACCCCATGGAGGGTTGGTTGAATAGTAGCCGGTGGAGGGCTAGTTGAAGAGTAGCCGGTGGAGGACTGGATGAATAGTAGCCCATGCAGGGGTGGTTGAACAGGACCCCATGGAGAGGGCTGGTTGAACAATAGCCGGTGGAGGCTGGATGAACAGGAGCCAGTGGATGAACAGTCGCAGGTGGAGGCTGGAGAAGGTTGACGGTGGATGAACAATAGCCCGTGGAGGGTGGAGGAGGTCGAAGGGGGAGATGAACTGTACCCCGTGGAGTTCCGTTTTGCGGTACGCCACACCCCTCCCGATGAACAGGGCCCTAGTTTCGACCGTAGCGCTCCAACACAAGTCCATTTCCTCCGTTTTGCGGTACGCCACACCCCTCCCGGTCAACAGGACCCCGTTTCGACCGTAGGAGGAACAACAGAAGTCTGTTTCCTCCGTTTTGCGGTACGCCAGACCCCTCCCAATGAACAGCATCCCGTTTCCACCGTGGCCGGTCGAACACAAGGTCGTTTCCTCCATTCTGCGGCACGCCAGGCCTCGTTTTCCATCACATGTTCCGTCCAAGCCGGTTGGCTCCCGATGAACAGCACGTGTTCCGTTGCCTCCCGATGAACATGGCGCCTTCCGTTGCCTCCCCATGAACACGACAACGACGCCGTTTCTCCATTCCGACCCAGCCATAACCATGTACACGAGCCCTGGCCGTACGTATGCACGAGTAGGCATTCGAGACCCCGCCTATATGTACGTGCGTGGACGTATTTAGTTTCTTGCACCATGGCCATTGTACGTACATGTACATGCTACGTGCGCTCCTCTACTACCACACATGCGCGCCTCTACTACCACACGTGTGCGCCTCTACATCGACCAGTATGTATGTACACGTTCGCGTCCAAAATGACAATGCTATGTACGCTTTGACCTGGTGGGTCCCTATTGTCAGACACTTCCTTGCGTGCGAAGATGTAGCTGGTGGGTCCCAGCAGTCAGGGGGAGAAAACATTATTTTTTAGGGTAAAAAGGATGTAGTTGCATGCATGCGTCCATGGGCGTGGTTCGTCCCCACTGTCAGCCTCTCATATACAATCATCTTCCGATAACTCTCGATTGTTGACCACGTTGACCACACCGTGTCGAGCGCACCAAGGCCGCTGGACGACAGCGAGGCCCCAGGCTAGAACGACCCGGAGATGGAGAAGACGCGGCAGTGGAGTCGCAGATGGAGAGGAGTGGGAAACTTGACTGGTTCGGGTGCGCGGCAGCATTGCCGTGGTGTCGCCCATGGGAGACAGGAGCAAGAACAGATGTTGAAGAAGGGGCATGGCTGTTGGATTAACATCCAACGGTCCAGCTGCTAGAATCATTTGTTGATTAAGTTGACAAAGCCCTGCATACACGTCCGCTTAGTAGGCCCACCAGTCAACCAGCAAATCTGACGGTTCCTAGCTGTCAACGGGAAGAATATTTTTTTCCCATAACAAGGAGGCACTTCCTTCCGTGCGAAGATACAGCCGGTGAGTCCCAGCTGTCAGCGGGAGGAACCATTTTTTCCATCTTAATAAGGAGGAACTTTCCTTGCGTGCAACCATGGAACTCATGGGTTCCAGCCGTCAGGCTCTCCATGTACAGTCTTCTTCCGTTGACTCTCATTTGTTGACCACGCCGCACCGAGCGCAGCGAAGCGGTGGACGACGGCGAGGCCCCAGACGGGAACGACCCAGAGATGGGAAGACGCGGTAGTGGAGTCACAGACTGAGATTAGGAGAAGGGTTAGAACTGGTTCTGGTGCGGCATGGGGCTGCAGTCGGTTGAGAATAACAGGAGGTGTGGAGGGGTGGAGGGATAGCCTGGCCGGCGGTGGGGTAGCGCTTTCCAGCGATGCGTGCTAAGCAGAGCCGCTAGCCACCGGAAGCCGGACTAGGCGGTCCCGGCGACGCTGGAGGAAGAAGACGAGAGATTGAAGGTGCATGTCGCCGTTGGATATAAATCCAATGGTGGTGGATGTCATAATCTTTTGTTGACCAAGTTGACAATGCCATGCGTAGGTTTCGACCTATTGGCCCACATGTCAGCCTACAAAAACATGGCACATATTTAACCCATGTTTTGTCCATTTGCTGGGCTGGGTGAACAAATAATTTCGCGTCAGTGCGGCCCATTTATATTTTCTAAGAAATCCCAGCCCATTTGCACTTTCTTGAAATACACGAATTAGTTGGGCTCGTTCTATATATAATGTTAGGTTAGAAGGAGAAATTAATATCAAAAAATAAACTGGAGCGACACATTTTTAATATATAAAATTAACAAATTAGAGAGTTATTTCTCAAAATAAAAATGAGTGCGTTATTATTACATTGGTCCTTAAAATCTTCACAAGCTTTTTTACGCAATCACCAGGATTTTCCTTGCCTGTGAGTCAAAAACAACCAGGATTTTCCTTCCCAACTTCTATTAAACATTTACTTTTATAAGTTAATAACATGTGCGATGTTTTTATAATGTATATATAAGTATATAAAATATACGATAATAGTAATAATATAAATATATATAATGTGGTTAGAAGGGAAAACATAAATTGGAGAAAGCATTATTATTCTTATATATAGATAAATAGAACAGAGATCTTCGTTTTATTAAGAAAAATACATTGGGCTGCCGATCTTTAAGAAAAAGCCCATAGGCCGGTATGGACCTCAAAACATAAGTTGAAACCACTGTCTCAGTATGTCGTGGTCTATGCATGTTAAAAAACGAAACCTAGGCCTAGCTGATACTTGTTCGCCCTCTGGAAAAAATGATACCAGCTAGATCCTCGAGCGAACTAGATTAAAGAGGGGGCGACGGCGTGACTGAAGAAGCACATCAGAAGCGAATTTTCTTCTTCAGTGGATGGATCTCAATGGCGTTTTTTACTTGCCTATGCACCATACAACTTGTATTTTTAGCCTCCTAGTCCGTGGTGGACCAGTAGCCCATTTGCTGGGCGGGCCAACCTACAGAAACCAGCACTCGATTTTTCATCGAGCCCCAAAAACAACACAGTACTATGTTTGTTTTGAGGCCAAAAATATTACGGCAAGGGTTGAGCGGGGGAGGGGGGAAGACATAGCAAAAAGATTAAAAAGAGATGATGCACCGTTGCTACCCTAACAAAGCAGGTGCAATTCTTCTCGGGAAGAAGGTGTGTTGTTGATACCCACACGTCGCAAATCCCATAGTAGGCATACTAAAAAGTTCACACACAAGTACAACAAAAAAGGTAAACATTCGTATCAAATTCAGGTTCACAGGACACGTTCATATTCATAGCCAACATTCACAATCAACAACTCAAAAGATTCATATATACACAAGTTCAGCATGTCTATGCATCCAAATGATTGATAGATCACACGGCAATATTCATAGATAATTCATAAAAAGATTCAGATATACACATGTTCAGAATGTTTAAGCATCCCAATGATTGAGATCACGGCCAATATCATCCATGGACGAACTTTAATTACCTTGGGTACAGACTGGTAAATGTTGTTCAGTCGAAGGTACTTCTTGCTAAAATTAATGCTTGTACGAGTAAACTTTCGAGTACATAAGCGGCAGTACAGACAATCTGAACTTTGGTTGTAGGTTTATCCTTAAATACTGGCCTTGTGCCGAGGGAGGTTTGAGCAACTTGGCCACTACTTTCATCCAACTAGTTTACTGGCTCATCTTGGCCCTGTAGCTCGCCAAAATTCTACATTGCAGACAAGAAAGGAGGCGGTTGAGAAAATGAACCGCCCAAATTTTTGTGCAGTTCAACTGAAATGGAGCATCCCTGGCGTGCAGACTGATTAAGTGCCAGATAAATATACGCATCAACCAACTTGTCTGGAATCTTTAGACTCCATGCCATATAGTACGCTACCATATGTGCCGATAACCAAAAGGCACAAGTTGGGACCAAAGACTGGACTGCGTTTTTCTGGGCTATGCACCAAGCAATATTTGGGATTTTGTCAACTGGTTGACGCCAGTTGATACTCGAACGAATTTAGGTACTTCTTCTTGTCAACATCGATGCTTGTCTGAGTGAACTTTGGAGTACATAGCAGCAGCATAAGTACCTGTCCATCTGATCTTTTTGTGCAGTTCTACTGAAATCACCCAATGTAATGATTTGCCTGCGAGTTCAGGCCCCAAGTTACTCCTTTATGAAATCGGCAAACAATAGCACAATAACAAATTACCAATACATATGACAAGCACAATAATCAGGATAAAGACAAGTACCAACCTGTGTGAGGTAGCATATCAATTACTATTTTCTTTGACTGGAAGCCGAGATAAGCCAAGCGGCTGACAGCAAAGGAAGAATGCAAGCCCAGATTAGCGACTAACAGGAAAGGAAGGAAGTTGTCGAGGCAATGAAGCACCCATAGTTTTTGTGCAGTTCCACCAAAACCGAGCACCCCTATTGGCACATATATTGAGAGAGTGAGATTACTGTAATAGTGGGACTAGTTGATGAAACATACACTAACAAATAGAAGCATGCTTATTATCTTAATGGGTAAAGTTAGCAACATAGTAGTCTTGCTTAAAGAGAGGTATTTTTTTATTTAATCAGTGCCAATTAGCTCAACACTCAAAGCATTGCCATGTATCATATGTTGCAAAACTTTAACATGCAAAGATAACCGAGTTTCTCATGACAGTAGCACGATACAAATAGAGATGACACTAAACTAATATGGATGAAGGCCTTAGGCCAGTACAAACCTGAGGAAAAAAGCTTATTCATGTAGTCCCATAAGAGATGATAAAGCACTCACTGGAATCACTCAATAATGTATATTTTTGTGCACTTCAAATGTATGGTTGAAATCACTCTTGTTTACCAGTGCTGAGATTATATCAAAAGATTATCAAGAACTTCCAGCAGACTTAAACCACTGGCTAGGATACAGTTCATTCTATTATCTTGTGTAGTTCCACTAAAATGTATGATTGGCACAACATGATCCCTGTTTGCACAAGTAGGAACAAGGTGAAACCTTCATTAGTTTGGTGAGAAAGGATAGAAAGACATTAGCATATTACTCTAACAGTCACATCAAATTCATGATGGACAATACACAAAATATTGCCTCATTAAACCAATGGAAATAAAAATTGACATGCAAAACAATAGCACCATTATGTCATGACACTAATAATATTCCCTCCCTGCTCCACCACATGATTCACCTCCATAGACAAACATACACACGTACATGATTCAGCATAAGGTGCTACTAAAGATTTGTTTGACTCTGACAGGAAAATTAGGCAGCAATAAATTAGTGGTACTTAAGTACTCCTAATTAATTAAGTGACCTTGCAGGAGAGACAGCAGAAGTGGAAGGGCTCCCTGCAGGATCGTCTCACATGTAAGGTAGACATTGCCGGAGCCCTTGATTGGCCTCGGCCGAGGCTTCTGGCTTCAGCAAGATCACCTTGGCACTGTTTATTCTTCTTCTTCTTCCTCTTCATGCTCTATTTCTCTTTCTCCTCACCAGTTGGTGAAACCAAGTACATGATTGGCCTTCTATTTCTGAATTGGTTTTGTCAGTGAGGGAGTACAAGTGTACTAGTAAACAATAGCATTATTTTCTCATGGGAGTCGTAAAATAGAGTGGAACACATGCATTAAATATCATTCTTACCTAAAGGAAGGTTATGGCACCAATATGTATGATGAGGATTGGAGCACACCGAAATGAATCAACTATTCCATTCTGACACTCCAATTAACTGTTCCATTGTGCAGTTCCACGGAAATGAATTAACTGTTCCATTCTGACACTCCAATTAAACAACACAAAAGTCACTTCTTTTAAGAAGTGTTTTGTGTAGTGCACCAAAAGATCACAACAACAACCTGGTGAAATGGATATCCATGTTTGCACAAAAATCTACAATGGAAACCGTTAGAGTCTCGAACAATTAAAGGCAAAAACATTTGGCTAAACTTGTCATGCCTTATAACAGTGGCATGGCTTCATTTTACAAGGGGCATTAGATTAAGAACAGCTAAATATTTGGTATAAGGGCATGGGACAGTGGGTGCACCAGCAGTCCAGCACCATGTACCTAAATAGGGGCATAAAGTGGTGATTCAAAGTTTGTTGCCCCGAGAAACAAACATCCAAGAAACATATCTAGGTTGGTCCCATTTTTTCACTCTAGCCACCTATTCCTATATGTGGATAGCAAATCTAGTCTTGGTCACACCATTGTGTACAGCGTTACCCCGATATTTCCCTTTTCAACAAAGAGACCGGTTGGATGACCAGTCTGTGCTACTTTCACCCCCATTGCTTCCTGTTTGTACCAAGTCTGATGTACATACTAAATTACCCCACCCCAAATTTATTTATTGTTTGAACCAAGTATAAGATTCGGCTCCATGAAGTAGCTTTACCTATAACAATAGAAGAAAAAATAGGTGACGTTGGACCATCCGATCGATAGGGGCCGAGAGGCAGAAAATTATGCACATGCAGCAACGTACGATCTGCGGAAATAGAGCTAAGGCGGTTTCGAAGGAAGATATACCTCAAGGTCGTCGGGATGTGGATAGGTGGGCGGCGGGAGGCTGGATCCGCCGACACTAGGGCAACGACGAAGGGATCGGAGGACCTCCTGCGCCGGTGCTCGGCCAGAGATAACGGTGCGGCCAGTAGTGGGTCTGTAACCAGTAGTGAGGATAGAAAACCAGTGTTTTTGAAGGGAGAAAGATAGTGTTACCACCGCTACCTTGTTTAGATCTGGAGAGGATGAGAGTGTGTGAATAGAGCAACCCTTGCAAGCAAGCGCGGAGGTTCCGGCCTATATATACGTAGTGGGGTAATTTTCCTTTTTCACTCCATCAAAACAATCATTTAAAATTGTGTACGTCCCAGATCGCCGTTTTTTAGTTGTTGATTGTTTTTTGAGATAGCTACCCACTTATTCCAAGTGGTGTTACGGTGTGCCCGGTTGCACTCTATATCATTCAAGTCTGGTACAAGACCCTCCATTAAATGAACAACCACCCCCTTGTAAAAATTATGAACAAGCCCATGGCTAAAATTATCGGAAAGGTGGGCTGCGCCAACATGAATTATTATTTATATTTTCTACTCCCTCTGTTCCTAAATATAAGTCTTTTTAGACATTTCAAATGGACTACAACATAGGGATGTATGTAGACATATTTTAAAGTATGGATTCGTTCATTTTGCTCCGTATGTAGTCACTTGTTAGAATCCCTAAAAGACTTATATTTGGGAACAAATGGAGTTTGTGGGAGTATCCGCGATATTTATTGGGCCCCTTTGTAATTGGTGCTAAATTTTGACCAAAGATTTAACTGACAAAACGTTAGTGCATGTGAACAAAAATTATATAGTTTTATTCGTATTTGAACATAGTTCTCAAATTATGTAATTTTTTGTGACATGCATGAGCACTTGTTTAACTAAATTTAGAGTCAAAATTTGGCATGGTGCATTAAATAAACACATGCAAGTATCAAAAGGAGAGTCACGGCATGCATGCATGTGTTGTAATTAATGCATCGGTAAACGCAAATTATTGAAATATGTCAAGTGCAGTGCTTTGATGTGTCCCGTCAACTCGTACAAGACCCTCTCGCCTTAACTGCACCTACCTTTCGCTACATGACAGGTGGGCCACCCACCTATTGGGGCCACCTATCATAGACGCAAAGGTAGGAGCAGTAAGTCAATGAAGTTGCATCCCTCCCTCGCCCATGAGTGTGGTGGCTGGCAGGACTGGGAGAAGCTTTCATTCACTACATGCTCCCCCTCCCGCACGCGGTGGACATGCAGCAGTTCAATCGGTGTCAGATGGCCAGAAGCATACTGTAGTAATCCTCCACTGCGGTAGTACTCCATCATTATTCGACTTCCCGAAGAGGCGAAGAGCCAAGCGCAGCCCGGACGCTCGTGTGGCAGTTTCATGTGTAGAGTAGTCTAGGATAACGTGTATCGTGCATGTAAGCTTAAAATCATTGGGGTCGGCTCCATGCTTTTTTTAATAAAATAATCTTCTGGCCCTACCTGTCATCCTGGTCATTCTAGTTTGCATGCTCATCTAGTCAAGATAGGAATATATATATATTTAAATTTGTGGTGGGGTAAATGTTAGAGGTTGCAGCAAATGGAGTATTGTACGCTGCGGGTCTTTCAGTCAAGTTTAGTGGCAACCATGTGGGGCTAGTTCTATGATGTGTCGCGTCAACTTGTACAATGAGGAGAAGCTTGATTTTACTACTACACGCCTTCTCCCTCGCCCATGCGCATAGTGGCTATCCCTCCCGCACGCGGTGGACGAACATGCAGCAGTGGATTTGATACTGTAGAAGTAGTAGTAACATCACTGTTTGTCTTCTCGAAGAGGCTAAGAGCCAAGTGCAAGATGAACATGGAAGTTGCGAACGCTCGCGTGGCAGTCTTTGTGTAGGGGTGAGGCATGGTGCGGAGCCTTGGAGCACGCATATAGCCAGGCTCTTGCATGATACAAACTTGCTAGTATAGCCCTGTAAACCGGAAAGGAGTATTTGCCTTTCTAGAGATTTTAACAAGTGACTAGACTACACTGCGTGCAGTACTGGCTCAAATCTCAAATCTCATCAACCAAGGCATTTTGTGATTGGAGGAATGTATCTTGTACCTTTAGAACAATGGTAAAGTGGCCTCGAAGTTGGACTGGACGAAGCAAACATCATTTCACTAGAATGCTCGTTGAAGCCCTTTCTCCACTTTCTTGAAGAAAACCTCACTCCAGGCTACTCACTTCTACCATTTTTCTTCTGTATCGACGAAGGAAAGGTGGGCGAATCAGTGATGCTGCTATATTTTCATTCCAAGAATCTTCGTTTTGCGAAGCACCAACCGATTCTCACAACCTATTGTTTTCCCGTTTTCATTGCGATTGTGGTTTCCTTTTGATTGCCTTTTGTTTGTCAGTTCATTGATGGATCCTGGAGCACTAGGCAGAGAGTTTCCGGTGGACAACCCACTAGAGACAGTGATCTCCAGGAAGCGAGCACCGACCAACGAGTTGACCATGTTGGCGGGCCAACCCATGGAGAAGAAGAACTCCAAGAAACAAGCACTGGCAAAAGAGTTGACGACGTTGGCGGATGAACTCCTCAAAGAAAGTTGGAAGAGTAGCAAGGGCCCCACCGTGCCTACCCCAGAAACTCTAATGGCCACCTATGTGAGGCTCAAGGCCGAGTTTGAGGAGATAGTCACCGTTGAGAAGCAGTATTCCCCTGGCAAGGTGATGGCCCCCATCGAGGACGAGGAGATGGCCCCCGGAGGGATGGGATCACCCGGTGAGCTGCACAAGGTAAAAAAATAATAGCTTACCATAGTTGTCGTTTTTAATTATTTGCAATGTGCTTCCTAATATGTTAGGGTTGTGCAGGTGCCGGTGGACATCCTTGATGATTCCGATGTCGCGGCCCGTCCTGTTGACAATGCCCCAGAGATCATTTTCGATGTCGCGGTCCGTCCTGTTGACATCGCGCCGGAGATCGATTCCGATGCTGTTGTCCATCCTATGGACATCGTTCCAAAGATCGATTCCGATGTCGCGGTCAGTCCTGTGGACATCGCCCTAGCGATCAGTCCTGAGAGATCCCTCGGGCCAAACCCTCCGGCTGGGCGATTTTGTCATGATCACCCGCTCGGCCTCTGAGCCAGCGAGGATGACCTCTCAAGTCATCGAAAAAGACATCTGCGTTGATTCTGAATATGCCAAACAGATGGATCCGACGGAGTTATTGTCTTTGAACGAACTCCTAGATTGCATTACCGCCCTGGGAGTCACTACAAACTACGATCGGATTGGGCATAAACCCGACCAGAGAGAGTTTAATTCTCCATCGATCACCCACGAGATAGCGGTAGTCGAGGAGCAAGATAACCCTTCCTCTATAGTGAGGACGAATTATGTTCGGATTTCTGACCTCGAGAAGCCGGACACCTACCGGCAGAAGGACACGCCTTGCCCTCCGAACTTAGAGTCGGACGGTAGGCTTCAAAAATCAGAAGACACTCTGGAGCCCGGACTGTTTAGTCTGAAAAAACCTCAGACTCCAGATCATTGATCGGTTCAGGGTTCAGATCCAATTCCACCCACCCACCCAGATATAAGTGCTCTCACGAGCACAAAACAGCAGTCTCGAGAAACGGTCCACCACTTCTGGGCCAGATTTCTCCTTGTCAAGGACAAGGTCAAGGATTGCCGCGACGAGGACGCGATATCAGCGTTCTGCAATAACTGCACGAACGAAGGACTCCTCAACGCCATTAATCGCCGCTGCATACTACACTTCGCTGACTTGGCAACTATTGTACAGAAATACATCGCAATGGAGAGCGCCTGGAGAGATCACATAGTTTGGGAGCTATCGGCCCCAACTCAACCACTGGTACAGGCAAAAAGGGTGCACCCCTGTAACAGACTCAAACCAATAGCCAAGAAATACAAACCCATTACGCGGCACGGAACCATTCTAGAGGGATGGCTTGATTGCCCCTGCAAAATACACACCACACCGGATACTATACCAACCCACAGCCATAGAGCATGTTGGATACTTCGGCAAGTAGCCAAAAACGGCGAGGACATCCTCACCAAGGACATCCCGGAGCAACACCCTCTAGAAGACGACTGTCGTGGATCTAAGACTGACAGTAGAATGGGGGGTAGGTATGAGGAGGCAAGATCCTAGCTATGGTGAAGTTGTACACGCGATTTTTATGAGTTCAGGCCCTTCGTTGTGGAAGTAACAACCCTACGTCTCGGTGAACGGAGGCGGTCGACTGGATTATGTATGTGTGTGTGTTTACAGAGGGTGCAAACCCTTGTCTTAGTGGAGGGGGTGGCTTATATAGAGTGCGCCAGGACCCCAGCCTGCCCACGTTACAAGAGTTTTAAGGTACATCAAGAGGGGGGCGTTACTGGTAACACTAGCAATTAAGTGACATTAATGCCTATTAAGTCTATGAAGTAAACGTCCGACCATTGTCGTGCAGAGTGACTTTAGATCTTATTTCTGTCGAGTGATAATTGTTGTGGTCGAGTGACTTTGAATCTTCTGAGTGGAATGCCTGGCAGTCGAGTGGATGATGCTATACCTTGAATGCTTCTTGTTTTAGGATGGAGTCCTAGGGAAGGGTGTCTAGGTCAGGGCTATGACCCTACCCCAGGCACATAGCTAAATCATTAGCCCCCGAATGGTTCAGGGTTTGAGTGGCGAAGGAGTTGAGAACACCTCCGATTCAATTTTCGTGCTTCGGAAGCGCCTGATTGGGACCAAGTGAGCAATCATGATGACTTCAAGTTCTTTTTCAGTCGCCTTGATCCATTCTTCGTTCTGCCGATTGAACTTTTACTGCTACACTTCGAGCGCCGATATGGGAAAAATCTGCCGTCTGACAAGTTGCTCTGCTGCTCGCGGATATTGTGGGATTTGAATTTCGGGAAGCGCGCGGGGCGGAGGAGGCCGCGGTAATCGGGTTGGATTAGGCAGGGCCACCTCGATCGCGGCGCCACCTTTTTCGCCACGTATCGCGTGCACGACTGTTGCGGGATTTGATAGGATCGCCAGGTCCCATAGGTCAGCCACTCAGAAACGACCTCATATAAGGTGCCGGATTAGGGTTTTTTTGCACAGTGCGTTCCCATTCTTCTTCTTTCGCCCCCGCTTTCTCCGCCTCATCCACCTCTGCTCCTGGCGCCGCCGCACTGCTTGAGCTCCGCCTGCTGCAATAAGGAAGGAGAAGACAGTGGCCTTGGAGCACGCGAAGAAGGCGATAGCGAAGGCGAAGGGGAAGAAGTCCAGCCAAGGCAGATCTTCATCGAGGTCCAGCCTATTGCGCGGCTGGATCCATGGCGACTGGATTTGGTCGACGATTCGTCAGGGTGACATCGACGATCTGGTTGAGGGGGGACTGATTCCCCACGAATCAGCGTGGCTCCCGGAGGACGAGACCTAACCGCATCCGTAGGAGGGTGAGTGCATTCTCCTCGCCACCCATGTTGACCGCGGGTTTTCTTTGCCTCCCCATACTTTTTTAGAGGTTTCTTGAACTTCTTTGGAGCACAACTCCACCACTTTTCTCCCAACACCATCGTGTACCTCGCCGCCTACGTGTCCATGTGCGAGAATTTCTTAGGTTGTAGGCCACACTGGGGTCTCTTCAGCACATTTTCACGTGTCGTTCCCAGTCGGTCAAGAAGGCCAACGCGAGTGATGAGAGGACGCATGTGATCTAGATGTGTGGGGGTCTTGGGATTCAAATGAGAGGTAAAAAGCACTTTCCCAGCCATGATCCTTCTTGAGTCAGTCTGAGGATGGTAGTCGGCCTGGTTCTACTGCAAAGACCAGCTGACTCCGGCTCAATCGACCGGACTTCCACCCTTCTCCATGGCTCGGGTCGAGAAGCCCTCTGCCTTGAAAATGATCCCGGAGGAGAAAGCGCAGGTGAAGGTGTTGGTCGATCGGGTGGTCCAACTCGTCCGTGATGGCGTGACTGGCATGGATCTGTTGGAGGTCTTCCTTAAACGACGCATTCAGTCGCTCCAAGCTCGTGACCATCCGATGTGGATGTATTCGGGCATTGAGGATTCCACTCGGATCCACCCAGAATAGGTCGACGAGGACACGGTGGAGAAGTGGCTGAGAGGTATCACTGGCAACAAGGATAACCCCAGGGGGTCTAGGAGTGTCCATCCACTCGACAACTCGCGCCAACCAGACAAGGTCCAACTCTAAACTGACAAGTGTCCTCTTGATTTATCATGTAACTCCTTGTTGTCAACCGACTGATTTTTGCTTCGCTTATTGTCTTTTAGTCCCTTACTAAGATGTACTCGATGCCCAACAGGGAGCAGGAGCAGGATCCGAAGGGGGAGGTGAGCGGAGGCAAGAGCGGCGAGTGGCACTCTGATGAAGAGGAGGACGTGGTGAGTGACGACCTGAGTGATGAAGAAGAGTTCGACTCACCTCCCCATAGGGAAAAGCGATCCAAGCACGCTCACAATCCGGCAAGCATCCATGACAAAGCGATCGCACCGACTGGGCAGTCGTCGAAGCTCCAGTGCCGACTGAGAGGGCACTGAAACAACCGAAAGTTGCACCGTCTCCAGCCCCGACTGATAAGGCGTTGAAACAATTGAAAGCTGCGTCGTCGAAACCACCGAAGGCCTTGACCAAGATCAAAGTGGCCATTCCTATTGTTTCCGGCTAATAGTCAGACCTGATTTCTTGGTTTAGTACGAGTCAAATTTTGGTCGACCCACCGTGATAGGCATGACCGACTGAATCTTGAAATTTGCAGTGCTGCTACCTCCGGGACTTCCACCCACAAGTATGAAGATGAAGAAATGGAAGATGAAGTCACTTCCAACCCGGGTACAACTCTCGTAATCCTATCTTTAGTTACTCGGTCGATTAAGTTCTGACGACTAATCTAGGGTCGAATGATCTTTTTGCAGCTCCTCCCAATCTCATTAAGCTTCCATATGATGACGAGGACATGCCGCTAAGGCCCAGGAAGAACAAGAAGGCATCAGCCGGCAAGAAAATCCCAATCGGTGTTTACGGCAAAGCCAGCGGTTCAACAGCCTGAAGATGTGACTCGGGCTTCTGTTACTTTTGCTGATCCAGTATCGAGTGAACGCCCCACATAGTCGACTGTACCAGTGCTTGCTTCAACCGTCCAGCTTCATGCCTCAGAACTTCAAGCTGCTGCGTTTGGACCGTCGGTCCCATTCTTCAGCGCTCATCATGTTCTAGAAAGCCAAGCGGACACCACTGCAGAAACCATTCACCAAGCTAGCATAATGATGGAGCGAGTGAAGGTGGTGCACGAAAATAGTTAGGCTGCTTACGACGGTAGCACCGCCCTTTGAGCGAATGTCCAGGTAAGTTGGCTTCCGAGTGAACTTGTTCTGTTAGGATATGCTACCTGAAAACCTTTCTTCGTGCAATTTCTTGTTATCCTGCACTTCGCATCTGCGCACTCACTGGGTGTTTGGCATCTCTATTGTTTTTACTCTTCCACTCGGTCCGGGCGGACCATGTCGAGCGGAATCTGAACCAGTGGGGGCACGCTAAGTGCACCCACTGGGTGTAGTCCCCAAGACCGCAATCGACTACTGGCAGTCGGTTAGGGTCTAAGTATGTCTTTCTCTTTCTTTTTTTTCTTCTTCCACTCAGTCTGGGCAGACCATATCGAGTGGAATCTAAATCAGTGGGGGCACGATAAGTGCACCCACTGGGTGTAGTCCCCGAGACTACTGTAGAATGTTTGATTCTGCAGTAGTCTTAAAGTTTTATTCACTCGGAAGTAAATGATCTTTGATCTTGTCCATTGACATGTCTTTTCCTCATTGTAGAAATCCTATGCGCTTATCTCCAAGTTTGCTGAATTCGAGGAAAAACAGAGACAACTCAACCTTGACTTGGAGCTGGCCCATCAGATCTTGAAGAAGGCTAAATATGAAGTGGCTGGTACGGAAGGGAACGACCTGTCGGCTGTTTATTTCGACTCAAGTTATCTCTTCATTCTTCTGTCTGACCTGAGTATATATCTTGCAGAGAAAATGAGGCTAGCTCTGGCGAAGAAGGACCTCGATCTTGCAGCTGCACAAAAGGAGGCCCAGGAGAAGACTGCACTTGCTGACAAAAAGCTGGCTTCGGTCGTTGCACTAGAGGAGGAAATCACCAAGCTGATGACGTCTCTTACCGAGTCCAACCGAGAGGCGACTCGTCTGAAGAAGGATAAGGTGACTCTGAACGAGCAATTGGAAAGCATGTCTCGTAGGAGAAACGACCTGGAAGCTTATCTGAAAGCACTCGCCAAGAGGCTCTTCCTTATGCTCGAAGGTACTTTTCTTTATCTGACTTATTCACTGTTTGCAAGTCATCATGAACCGGTCGACTCATTAACTCCTTGAATCTGTAGAATTCTGCCAAAACTTTGAAGAAGAAACCGGACAGATCGAGACAGGCTTGGACCCTATCCTTTCTCCAGTCGGCAATGAGGCTGCCATGAATGGGCTCCAACTGGAATCTCGTGTTGCCAGTGTTACAAGCTATCTTGCTCGCCTGAAGGTTGCGGTGTCGTGCATTGATACATCACTCTGGCTAAGGGAAACGTTTCAAAATGACCCTGGGTCTCTAATGGCTCGACTCGATGAGGTTCCGGGTCGAGTACAAGAATGGAAGAAGTCTTCTGCCCGATGCGGTGGTGACGTGGCTCTGTCGCTGGTTAGGGTCCACTGCAAAGAAGCTCGAGAAGAGAAGCTGGCGGCGATCAAGGTTGCCAACACCAAAAGGCATGATTTCCAATCCTTCATGGAAACCTTCATTGCTGCTGCCACTCGGATCGCTGAGGGAATTCATCTGGACGAATTTGTCGAGCCCGCAAGCCCTCCTCCTGCGGAGTGAACAAACTTTATACCTCGACTTAAATTTGCCTCGGAATGCCGAGTGATTTTGTAACCGTTAAACTCCTTCGGGCCTGATGCCCGAGTACTTCTATCTTCATTCTGGAACTTTAGGATTTATCTGAACTTGGTTTATCTTCTAAATGTGCTTGTGTTTGCCTTCCAGTGGAATTTGTTCTTCAGTCGGAATATTCTTGGTACTTGAGATGCAGTTCTGAGGAGGATGTCCCAGTAGACCTGCACTTCGTCATCCTTGCAGATGAGGATGGAGTGCATGTTGTATTTGTGGCATGGCTCCGAAGAGAAGGTTGCAGTCGACCTACATCTCAACGTCCTTGCGGATGAGGATGGAGCGCACATTGTATTTGTGGCGCAACTCCGAAGAGAAGGTTGCAGTCGACCTGCACCTCATCGTCCTTGCGGAAGGGGACGTGTTTCGAACTTAGGCGAGTACTAGACTGCAGCTAAGCCCCCCGAGTGTGAGGGTTTCTCATCACTCGGTAGGATTTTCAAACTTAGGTGAGTACTGGACTGCAGCTAAGCCTCTGAGTGAGAGGGTTGCTCACCACTCGGTAGGATTTTTGAAACTTAGGCGAGCATTGGACTACAGCTAAGCCCCCGAGTGTGAGGGTTGCTCATCACTTGGTAGGATTTTTCAAACTAAGGCGATAATGGACTGTAGCTAAGCCTCCGAGTGAGATGGTTGATCACCACTCGGTAAGATTTTTTAAACATAGGCGGGTACTGGACTGCAGCTAAGCCCCCGAGTGTGAGGGTTGCTCACCACTCGGTAGGATTTTTCAAACTTAAGCGAGTACTAGACTGCAGCTAAGCCTCCGAGTGAGAGGGTTGCTCACCACTCGGTAGGATTTTTTAAACTTAGGCGAGTACTGGACTGCAACTAAGCCCCCGAGTGAGAGGCTTGCTCACCACTCGGTAGGATTTTTCAAACTTAGGCGAGTACTGGACTGCAGCTAAGCCCCTGAGTGAGTTGCTTCCTCACCACTCTGTAGGATTTTTCAAACTTAGGCTTGTACTGGACTGCAGCTAAGCCCCCGAGTGAGAGGGTTGCTCACCACTCGGTAGGATTTTTTAAACATAGGCGAGCACTTGACTACAGCTAAGCCTCCGAGTGAGAGTCTTGCTCATCACTCGGTAGGATTTTTCAGACTTAGGCGAAACGGTTTCACAGCTAAGCCTCCGAGTGAGAGGCTTGCTCACCACTCGGTAGGATTTTTCAAACTGAGGCGAGTACTGGACTGCAGCTAAGCCTCCGAGTGAGATGCTCGCTCATCACTCGGTAGGATTTTTCAAACTTAGGTGAAATGGACTCACATCTAAGCCCCCGAGTGAGAGGCTTGCTCACCACTCGGTAGGATTTTTCAAACTTAGGCGAGTACTGGACTGCAGCTAAGCCTCCGAGTGAGAGGCTTGCTCATCACTCGGTAGGATTTTTCAAACTTAGGCGAAACAGATTAGCATCTAAGGCACCCACTGGGGGATTTAGAACATATAAAAAAGGAACAACAATCATTTAAGAGACTGTAAAATTGTGTCTTTGATAATCTTTCCCTAATAATAAAGCACGGATTGACTCCGTGGGTTCACCGTCACAATACGTGAGGTGGCACTAAATTTCGTTTTTAATTTAAGACATATACGTGAGGTGGTACTAAATTTCGTCGGCAGCGTCTCTGCCCCTGCGTACAAAGTTCTCCTATCATTTCGCTGGGCCTCAGTGCATGCTAACATGGGCCAGCAATGTCAACTTGGGCCTGATGGAAAAGAGATGGCACATATCTCTTGCTCGCTCGTTCCCTCAACTCCGCACGCACACCAGCCGCTGGGCTCGCTCGAAAGAAAAAGCTATCTCTTGCCTCTCCATCTTCTCCCCTACTTCCTCCCTATTGTAGTCCGTCAAATACTCTGACATGAACTCTGCTCAAGCACGCGACTCAGGGTGGACAACACGGTCCGGTCCCGCGGTCCGGCTCGTGGCCCGCTCGGCTCGGGCCGGCTCGGTCCAGGCCCGCTGAAAAAATCGGCCGGTCCGAGCTCAGGAATCCAGCCTGACAAAACTTCGGTCCGGTCCGGGCTTTAACCGAGCCGACTAAGCGGACCGAAGAACATGGCAGGGGCATGGCGAGAGCGTGGCCGGGGCATGGCGAGACCGTGGCGGGCGTGTGGTGGGGCGTAGCGGGGGCGTGCCGGGTGCGTGGCGGGGTCGTGGCGAGGGCGTGGCGGGGGTGTGGCGGCCCAGGCATGGCGGGGGCTGAAGAAACTATCGCCTTTCATGTCTGCCGCCGCGGGGGCCATCATCCGCATGGCCACTGGACTCGCTGGCCCCAGGAAATATGTCCACTGGATGCGCCCTACTCGGATCTATCGTATGCACCAACGAACACGACGTGGGAGGTCCTGCATCGCCGCATAGGGCATCGTCTTTTTCATCTCCATCCACCCGCCGTAGTGCCAAAAGCGTCACCAATGAGCTTGCTCTGGTGATCTTCTTGGCTCCTCTATCTCCCTCTGGAACTTCCAAAGCTGCCTGACATCTCCACGACGAGCCCCGCTGCCTCGAGCGCCCTCCCCGCGTCGCCATGCTCCAACGCGTGCTCTGTGGTGAACTCCGGCCGGTCCAAACGAGCCGCTCGGTCCGGCTCGGGCTTCGTCCCTGCCGGTCTGGTCCCTGGAAATAGGACCGTGACCCTGCTCGTCCGGTCCAGTTCGGACCGCCGACGGCCGGTCCAAAGGACGGCTCGGTCAGGGACCGGACCGGCCCGGACCGTGTCCACCCTGATACGCGACTGAGGGAGTCCTGGATTAGGGGGTCTCCGGACAGCCGGACTATATCCTTTGGCTGGACTGTTGGACTATGAAGATACAAGATTGAAGACCTCGTCTGGTGTCCGGATGGGACTCTACTTGGTGTGGAAGGCAAGCTAGGTAGTATGGATATGGATATCTCCTCCTTTGTAACCGACCTTGTGTAACCCTAACCCTCTCCGGTGTCTATATAAACCGGAGGGTTTTAGTCCATAGGACAACATACAATCATACCATAGGCTAGCTTCTAGGGTTTAGCCTCTCTAATCTCGTGGTAGATCTACTCTTGTACTACCCATATCATCAAGAATACATCAAGCATGACGTAGGGTTTTACCTCCATCAAGAGGGCCCGAACCTGGGTAAAACATCGTGTTCCCTGCCTACTATTACCATCTGCCTTAGACGCACAATTCGGGACCCCCTACCCGAGATCCACCGGTTTTGACACCGACATTGGTGCTTTCATTGGGAGTTCCTCTGTGTCGTTGCCGTTAGGCTTGATGGCTCCTGCAATCATCGATAGCGATGTAGTCCAGGGTGAGACTTTTCTCCCCGGACAGATCTTTGTGTTCGGCGGCTTCGCACTGCGGGCCAACTCGCTTGGCCATCTGGAGCAGATCGGAAGTTACGCCCCTGGCCACCACTTCAGATTTGGAAGCTTAAACTACACGGCCGATATCCGCGGAGACTTGATCTTCGATGGATTCGAGCCTCTGCCTTGTACGTCACAAGGTCACGATGAGTATGATTTAGCTCTACCATCAGGCAGTGTTTAGGAGATCGCACCGACAGCCGCTCCGACCCTCAATTCGGAGCCAGTTGCACCTTCCACGGACGGGTGGATGGACCCCGCCACGGAAGCCTTATCCTCATCGGCGATCGAGCCGAACATTGACCTTACCCTGCACGAGAGCCGTGTTGTCAAACTGCCGGATCCTTCTTCGGCCACGGACTCCGAACCGTCTGCGCCCGTTCCTAGTGAATTCGATTGGGCGCCGATCATGGAGTTTACCTCCGCGGATATTTTTCAGCACTCGCCCTTTGGCGACATACTGAACTCATTAAGGTCTCTCTCCTTGTCAGGAGGATCCTGGCCGAACTATGTCCGGCAGGATTGGGATGCAGACGACGAAGAAATTCGTGGCCCACCCACCACCCACTTAGTAGCCACTGTCGATGACTTAACCGACATGCTTGAATTCGAGTCCGAAGACAACGACGGTATGGACGACGATGCGGGAGATGAAGAGGAACCACTGCCCACAGGGCACTGGACAGCCACCTCACATACGATATATACATGGTGGACACACCCAAAGAAGGCAATGGCGACGAGACAGCGGAGGATGACCCCTCCAAGAAGCAACCCAAGCACCGACGTCAGCGGCGCCGCTCTAAGTCCCGCCAAAGCAAAAGTGGTGATACCGGCACCAGAGGTAATAACACTCCAGATAGTGCCTAGGACAACAACAATCCCCTCCAGCAAGATTTAGAGCAGGAAGATGGAGGAGCCAGCCCTCCTGAGAGAGCGACAGATGGAGAGGCGGAAGAAGATAATTACATGCCCCCCTCCGAAGACGAGGCAAGCCTCGGCGATGACGAATTCGCCGTGCCAGAGGATCCCATCGAAGAAGAGCGCTTCAAGCACCGGCTTATGGCCACGGCAAATAGCCTTAAGAAAAAGCAGCGGCAACTTCAAGCTGATCAAGATCTGCTAGCTGACAGATGAACTGAAGTCCTCGCGGCCGAGGAATATAAACTCGAACGCCCCTCCAAGAGTTACCCAAAATGCAGGTTGCTACCCCGACTGGAGGAAGAAGCGTATGACGCGGCTGATCGGCCACCTCGTGGCCGCGATAGAGAGGCATTCCAGCCAAAAACTCAGCCCGCACCCCGACATCATTCAAATAAAAAGGCATGGGGAAATACGCCAGACCTGCAAGACGTATTGGAGGACAAAGCAAAGCATGCAAGATCGATCTACGGATCACGAGGGCGTGCCACTATGCGAGACGATAAACGTCACGCCGGATACAGTAAAAGTAAATCCGGCCGGGCCGAACACAGCGGGCAAGACCCATTCGAGCTGCGTCGCGGTATGGCCCAATATAGAGGCGCCGCACACCCCTTCTGCTTCACAGACGAAGTCATGGATCATCAAATCCCAGAGGGTTTCAAACCAGTAAATATAGAATCATACGACGGCACAACAGATCCTGCGGTATGGATTGAAGATTTTCTCCTCCACATCCACATGGCCCGCGGTGACGACATACACGCCATCAAATACCTCCCACTAAAGCTCAAAGGACCAGCGCGACATTGGGTTAACAGCTTGCCAGCAGAGTCCATTAGCTGTTGGGAAGATCTGGAGGCCGCATTCCTCAACAACTTTCAGGGCACTTATGTGCGACCACTAGATGCCGATGACTTGTGCCACATAATTCAGTAGCTAGAAGAATCGGCCAGGCAATTCTGGACTCGGTTCCTAACAAAGAAAAATCAAATCGTCGACTGTCCAGATGCAGAGGCCCTAGCAGCTTTCAAACACAACATCCGCGACGAGTGGCTAGCCCGACACCTTGGTTAGGAAAAGCCAAAATCTATGGCAGCCCTCACGACACTCATGACCCGCTTTTGTGCAGGAGAAGACAGCTGGCTGGCTCGCAGTAATAACATATCAAAGAACCGTGGTATTTCGGATACCAAGGACGGCAATGGCAGGTCATGTCAAAATAAACATAAGCACCGCATTAACAGCGACAATACCGAGGATACGACAGTCAATGCCGGATTCAAAGGCTCTAAACCCGGTCAGCGGAAAAATCCATTTAAAAGAAGCACTCCGGGCCCGTCCAGTTTGGACCGCCTACTCGATCGCTCGTGTCAAATACACGGCACCCCCGACAAGCCAACCACACCAATAGGGATTGTTGGGTATTCAAGCAGGCCGACAAGTTAATTGCCGAAAACAAAGATAAGGGGCCACATAGCGATGACGAGGAAGAGCCCCGGCAGCCAAACATCGGAGGACAGAAGAGGTTCCCCCCACAAGTGCGGACAGTGAACATGATATAGGCAACCCACATCCCCAAGAGGGAGCGGAAGCGTGCGCTTAGGGACGTATATGCGTTGGAGCCAGTCGCCCCAAAGTTCAACCCATGGTCCTCCTGCCCGATCACCTTCGATCGCAGGGACCACCCCACTAGTATCCGTCATGGCGGATTTGCCGCACTAGTCCTAGACCCAATCATTGACGGATTTCACCTCACTCGAGTCCTTATGGATGGAGGCAGTAGCCTGAACCTGCTTTATGAGGACACAGTGTGCAAAATGGGTATAGACCCCTCAAGGATCAAACCCACAAAAATGACCTTTAAAGGCAACATTCCAGCTGTAGAGGCCCATTGCACAGGCTCAATTACACTGGAAGTGGTCTTTGGATCCCCGGATAACTTCCGAAGCAAAGAATTAATCTTCGATATAGTCCCGTTCCGTAGTGGCTATCATGCACTGCTCGGGCGAACCGCACTTGCGGGATTCAATGTGGTACCGCATTATGCATACCTCAATCTCAAGATGCCAGGACCTCGGGGGGTCATCACAGTTAATGGAAACACAGAGCGCTCTCTCCACACGGAGGAGCACACTGCGGCCCTCGCAGCAAAAGCGCAAAGCAGCCTCTCAAGGCAATCCTCCATTTCGGCATTTCACGACCTGGACACCTTCAAGCGCGCTCGGAGTAATCGGCAACTAGACCGCCTGGCATGACCTGAGCTCGCATAGCAATGTGGCCCCCACCCCAGCCCCAGCCAAACGGCTAAATCCGTGCCACACATACATAATTACGCATTAAAAATACCATGGGCACAGGCGGGGAGGGGGGCACAACTACGGCACGCCCCAATACGCGGCTTAAACCGCACTAGGGGCTTCCCGCTTTGTTATTTTTCTCTTTCAGGACTTTAATCTCTAGAAACCCTGTCCGGTAGCACGATTGCCGAACACATGATGCACCAACCAAGGACGCAGAAAGCTACGTCACACCACGGAACTCCCAGGTGGATTACGGCAACAAGTGAAATATTTGCTTTGATACTATTCCTCAGCTTGCCCTTGGATGGGACATAGTCCTACTTTTTGCTTATCGCACTATCTGTATCATTCTGCTTTAACGCACCTTTTTGAATAAACAATGCATAGCATTACGACTATTGTTGCATTCTTCTTTTTTATATACATGTGTTCATTAATGACGCCTTGCAACCGTAGACTTTGGTATGGCCAATACACCAGGGGCTTAAGTACCCCACAATATGGTGTGAGAAGTCCGAACACTTTCACAAGTGCGGCACCCCGAACTTATAGCATTATATGCATCAGCTCCAAATCATGTCTTTGGTCAAATGTTGGGTTTGCCCGGCTCCTATGTTTTGGTAACTTACGTTCCGCTCTATCGGAGTTTGGTCGCTATTTGGCGAGGTTTCGAGTCCCTAAAGACTTATGCTGCTTAGAGCAAGGAGCCGGTCCTGTTCGGCTTAAAGGCGTGTATCGTGCCCCGAATTCTGCCTTCCAAGTACCAGGGGCTTCGCCGAAATTTAAAATTATAGAATTCTATGGCTAAGTGAGAGTGATAAAGCATTATTAGTCCGGTTGCCTTGTTCGCCATGCTGAGCACCTCCCTCGAAGGACCCAAAAATGGGAATAAGAGTGCTCAGGTTTATCCCGAACACCCCAGCACTCGCGGCATGGGGGCAGAAGCCGAGGACTAGCCATCTCTCATATTGGATAAATGGCCAAACAGAAGGTAATATTTTAAATTCAAAAAAGCGTTGCATAGCGCATATGAAACAAGTTTTCATCATACAGGATCACACGAGCAAGTTTACTCAAATATTACATCCTTTGTACATTCGTCCGCTACAAGACGGGCACCCTTCAGGAGACCCTCATAATAAATTTTGGGGGTGCGATGCTCCTCGCCCTCCGGCGGTCCTTCCTTGATCAGCTTCACGGCGTCTAGCTTGGCCCATTGCACCTTCACACGGGCGAAAGCCCGGCGTGCACCTTCGATGCAGACGGACCGCTTGACGACTTCCAGCCGTGGGCAGACATCCACAAGCTGCCTCACCTTCACACGGGCAAAAGCCAGGCATGCACCTTCGATGCAGACAGACCACTTGATGACTTCCAGCTGTGGGGAGGCATCCACAAGCCGCCTCACCAGGCCGAAGTAGCTGTTCGGAAGGGCGTCGCCAGGCCACAGCCGGACTATAAAGCCCTTCATGGCCTGTTTGGCCGCCTTGTGTAGCTCGACCAGCTACTTCAGCTGGTCGCTCATAGGCACCGGGTGTTCGGTCCCAGTATACTGAGACCAGAACAGCTTCTCCGTTAAGCTTCCCTCCTCAGCCTGGTAAAACTATGCGGCATCCAACATGCTGCGGGGCAAATCTTCGAATGATCCTCGAGAGCTCCGAATTCGGGTAAGTAATAGGTAATTTACTTTCACATGCTTGCTTTGCGTATAGAATGCCTTACACGCCACTATTTTCTTCATCGCGTCAATCTCCTGAAGGGCCTTTTGGGCTTCGTCCTTGGCACTCTTTGCGCTCTTGAGGGCCGTGGCAAGCTCAGACTCTCGCTTCTTCGAGTCAAGCTCCAACGCCTCGTGCTTCGTCACGAGAGCCCGGAGTTCTTGCTGCACCTCGCCCACCCGAGCCTCTTGCCTTTCCCGCTCGGTGCGCTCCTTGGCCGCTTTATCTTCGGCCTCGGACAGCGCTTGCTTTAGGGTCGCCACTTCGGTCGTGGCCCCAGGCAAATTCATGATGATCCTGTCAATTTGCAACCACATTCTTTTTATACATATCCATAGACTAGGTACTACTTACCTTTGTTCTCCTCGAGCTGCCTCTTGGCAAGGCCGAGCTCGTCCTTGGACCTTTTAGGTCCTGCTTCAGTGCGGCGACCTCCGCAGTAAGTGCGGCAGATGCCAGCAATGAAGCCTGCATACGCATAATTGACATGCTTATATTAGACTCGTGCGATATTGTTTGATCCTCTGTTCAGCTTTTCTTTGCGAACAACGAACAGAGCATCAGGGGCTACTGTCTATGCGGTAATATTTTTCCTATATTTTAAAACACTTACCTCAAAACCTGTTAGAAGGCTGGCACAGGCTTCGGTCAATCCGCTTTTGGCGGACTAAACCTTCTGGACCACCGCACTCATAATAGTGCGGTGCTCCTCCTTGATGGAAGCGCTGCGAAGCGCTCCCAGCAGATTGTCCGGGGCCTCTGGATGGATAGAGGTCACCGGCGCAGGCGTCTTGCACCTCTTGGAAGGAGGAGGCCTGCCTGAGTCCAGAACCACTGGAGGTTCCGGCGCGTTGTTTGGCTAAGGGCCGAACTCGAGGCCCTCAGGGGCCTTGTTCCCTCTGCTCCCGAAGTCCGGAAGGTCGCCTTGAGGCGCCTCCGGGACTGTCTCCCATCGACCCGGTGCCTGTTGAGACAATACCTCGGCGTCGTCCGCAGGGCAAGGGGAGGTGGTGGTCGGAAGTGGATCGCTATCCATATCCGACGAGCCCAGGGAGCCGTCCGACGACACATCAATACGGGCTCGTGGCGGCATGCATAATCATATTCGGCCTTAGGGGAAGCAGTGCGATAAAGGAATACTATGAGTTACTCTGGTATCCGAATACTTACGAGTTCGCCAGGGGCTTGGCCCTGAGCAGCCAGTCGTCTTCACCTTCGGCGGCGATGGTGGAACTGTCCGGAAGGAGAGTCCTTCCCTTCTTGGACCCTTCGGCCTACCCAGTTGGGGGGCCTTCCTTTTCTTGTCTCCCCCATCTGAAGGGGGAGCATCTTCTTCTTCCTCCTCGTCTTCGAGGGAGGAGTGTGTCATGGAGTTATCGGACAATGAGTCTGATGACGCCTGGCGTCGGGAACTCTTTTGGGTTCCCTTGGCCTTCTTGGTCTTCTCCGGCACCTTGTAAGGAGCCGGAGTCAACATCTTCGTCAGGAGAGCGTCTGCTGGGCCTTCGGGCAAAGGAGTCGGACAGTCGATCTGTCCGACTGTCTCCTGCGAGTCCTATCAAAGGTCCGGGAGCTTAGATCCCACATAGAGTCAAACTATGACAAAACAAGTATCCTGTGAGAGGTAAAACAGCTTACCACGCTGGCTTGGCGCTTCGCGCAGAATCCGTGATCCTCGGTAGTGGGAGGGGGAACGTCGGCACCTTTGAATAGCACCTTCCAAGCATCCTTGTGAGTTGTGTCGAAGAGCCTGTTTAGAGTTCGGTGGTGGGCCGGGTCGAACTCCCACAAGTTGAAAGCCCGTTGTTGGCACGGAAGGATCCGGCAGATGAGCATGACCTGGACTACGTTGACGAGTATGAGCTTCTTGTTCACCATGTTTTGAATACATGTTTGGAGTCCGGTCAGCTCTCCCGAACTACCCCAGGACAGGCCCTTCTCTTGCCAGGAAGTGAGCCACGTGGGGATGCCAGATCGGAACTCGGGGGTCGCTGCCCATTTAGGGTCACGTGGCCCGGTGATGTAGAACCACCCCAATTGCCACCCCTTTATGGTCTCCACGAAGGAGCCCTCGAGCCATGTGACGTTGGGCATCTTGCCCACCATGGCACCCCTGCAGTCCGCCTGGCGGCCGCTCACTACCTTCGGCTTGACATTGAAGGTCGTCAGCCATAAGCCGAAGTGGGGCTTGATGCGTTGGAAGGCCTCGCACACGACGATAAACGCAGAGATGTTGAGGATGAAGTTCGGGGCCAGATGGTGGAAATCCAGGCCGTAGTAGAACATGAGCCCCCAGACGAATGGGTGGAGAGGGAATCCCAGTCCGCGGAGGAAATGGGTAAGGAACACTACCCTCTCATGGGGCCTGGGGGTGGGGATGAGCTGCCCCTCATCTGGGAGCCAGTGCGCGATGTCGTCGGGCAGGTATTCGGCTCTCCTCATCTTCTTGATGTGTCCCTCCGTGACGGAGGAGACCATCCACCTGCCTCCCGCTCCGAACATGGTTGGAGAAGGTTGAGGTGGGAAATGCGGACTTGGGCGCTGGAGCTCGAGTGTGCGAAAATGGATGAGCAAAGGAGGAAGAAGGCATGGATGGGAAGGTGAATCCTTATCCCTTTATATGGGCGGACGAAACTATGCGTCCCCACTAGCCTGGTAAAACTCGCTTATCCCCCAAGCGCCATAATTGATGGCGCGGTTGGGTTACCCATGCCCATATTGATGAGAATCCCGTGATAAGGGAACACGATCTCTGCTTTGACAAGACGTGTCAAAAAACTGCCTCGCGTTATGTGCGGGGCTAGTTAAAGGAAACAGTTTGAATAATCACCGAGCCATGACAGAATGTCATGTTGCCAAAACAAGTCAGCAAATTAGATTTGTGGAAATATTATTCTCTTTACGGTGGTATGTGGAACTTATTTTGCAGGGTCGGACACTATCCTTGTATTCAAATTCTTTCGTGATGTGTTCGGAGGAGGAACCCGCCTTGCAATGGCGAGGACAACACTGCGCGCCGGACTCATCATCATTGAAGCCTGGTTCAGGGGCTACTGATGGAGTCCTGGATTAGGGGGTCTCCGGACAGACGGACTATATCCTTTGGCGGACTGTTCGACTATGAAGATACAAGATTGAAGACCTCGTCTCGTGTCCGGATGGGACTCTACTTGGCATGGAAGGCAAGCTAGGCAGTACGGATATGGATATCTCCTCCTTTGTAACCGACCTTGTGTAACCCTAACCCTCTCCGGTGTCTATATAAACTGGAGGGTTTTAGTCCGTAGGACAACATACAATCATACCATAGGCTAGCTTCTAGGGTTTAGCCTCTCTGATCTCGTGGTAGATCTACTCTTGTACTACCCATATCATCAAGAATAAATCAAGCAGGACGTAGGGTTTTACCTCCATCAAGAGGGCCCGAATCCTGGGTAAAACATCATGTTCCCTGCATTCTGCTACCATCTGCCTTAGACGCACAGTTCGGGACCCCCTACCCGAAATCCGCCGGTTTTGACACCGACAACGACCATGGGGCCACTGACACGGACTCCTCTACTCATTCTGCAAGCTGAAACTACATACAAAAAGGCATTGAGTCTCAAGTTCCGTCCGTTCAATCTCGTCCACATTGCCACACCAAAGCGTTCAATCTCACCGACTTCGCCGGAACACCGCTACACCCAAGCAATGGTTTCTACCTTCATCACCTACACAAGCTAGCAACAGGCCTCCTTTGTCCCGCTTGCTCAATGCCGTGGAAATTCGTGATCGGCATGAACCCATTGCCGCAGCCTCTGGAATCCCTTGAAAACAATTATTGCCAACGACTGGGACATAGCAGCCCTGGCAAGGAGAATCAGTCACCGCCGCAAACTCCTGAATCTCTAACCTATATATTAACGGGGCTAAGATAGCGGAGCCTGAACTAGCGGCCATGGGTGACGAGCAAGATAGGACAGTAGTGCTCCGGGACGGGCTGTGGTGAGCTTTGCAGTCCACAAGAACTCACGGGTCGCTCCCCACTGGCGCACTCTGAAGCATTACGCGGCTTACCACGCTTGGCTACATGATAAGACCATCCGTGGCGCATTCCAGGGCTTGCCGAGCTGGCCAGAGTGACCCTGTGCCATCCACCCTTGAGTAACTGGGTGATTTGTGCAACCTCCGTGTGCTGGGCGATTTGATCTCCAGGACAACCTTTGCCGGCGTTCGCGAAAGCTAGAGGATTGTCTTTAACTTGTCATACATCTTCCTCCAGGATGAGGTCCAGGATACACTCACGCTCCATCCATTCTCCGACCACACCTTGAAGTTTCATCGCTTCCAGGATGACGTCGTGAATGCTTCCTTTCGGTTGGCCTCGCCGACCGCGACCAATGATCCTGCCCCAGCAACCGGCAGCCGCGACGATCTGATCGCCATGTCGACCTTCGACAAGACGGGCGAACAAGTTGGGCAAAAGTCAAGGCACTTCCAAGCTAGCGGCATGGAGCGTTGTGGAATGATCACCCTTGTCAACGGGACCGTGGTTTCTTCACAATGATCCTGCATCTTGCTGCTTCATACCAAGATAACCAAGATGACTGTAAGTGTGGTTCTGGTAGGCCGACAGGAGCGTCGGGCATCACGTATCTGATGAATATGATTGCGGCCATCTTTTCTATTGAATGTGCACATACAGTTATATTCCTACTAAAAGTTAGTGCCTGTAGTAAAGGAGCCATAGCTAGCTGCCAGGTGATTGTTTGCTCCAGCCCATACACGTATGCATGCTCATGTAGATGTATTTATAGACAAAAACTGTGATCAATACAACAGTGTGTTGAATCTCTCTCTCACACACACAAACACGCGCGTGCGCGTGCATGTACAGTTCATAGTTTACACAAAAAAGAGTATATTGTTGGTTTTATATAGTGAACAATGGCTGCACTATTCACAGTTTTCAATTTCAGTGATTTGATTTTTTAGTGTGTAGCCCGCATTTCAATGTATTTCGTCATGATTATTCTCAAGCATGATATATACATCTGGATGATACTGTGTTTTTTCTTCAAGTTTTTTTAAGCATTCAAACATTAATTTTAAATTTATAAAATAAAAAAGCCCTTCGTATCCTCGAGATCCAAGACGAATTTTTGTTAGCCTAAGATAGTGCAATGAAAACTTTTCCCATAGCAATGCACGGGCCTTATCGCTAGAGTGACCTGAGTGGGCGCCGTGTTGAGATAGAGGATGTTAACA